>NW_025961888.1:0-36479 GCF_023159225.1 Perognathus longimembris pacificus | reverse complement strand
AAGAATCTGGATTGTGCTGAGGGAATAGAGAAAAAAGCTCATTTAGGACCTGCACTTACGAAGGGGGTAGGCAGCTGTATATCAGGGAGTAAATCTTCTGAGAATAAAAACAGCTGGAGCTTGTTAAGGTAATTACACAGGAGAAAGGATAATGTACTGGGAACTCCTCAGAAGAATGTGATTTGTGGTGAGGGGAGAGAGATAAAAGCTCATTTAGGAACGACATGAACATGCTGCGTAGGTAGCTGTTTATCAGTAAATATCTCCACTGAGATTAAGAAAACCAGTAGCTTAATAAATTAAGTACTTCCGGGTATGTTTACTGTACTGGTAACTCCGCAAAAGAATATGGATTGTGGTGAGGGAACAGAGAAAAAAGCTCATTTAGGACCTGCACTTACGAAGGGGGTAGGCAGCTGTATATCAGGGAGTAAACCTTCTGAGAATAAAAACAGCTGGAGCTTGTTAAGGTAATTACACAGGGGAAAGGATAATGTACTGGGATCTCCTCTGAAGAATCTGATATGTGGTGAGGGGAGAGAGATAAATGCTCATTTAGGAACGAAATGAACATGCTGCGTAGGTAGCTGTTTATCAGTAAATATCTCCACTGAGATTAAGAAAAGCAATAGCTTAATAAATTAAGTACTTCAGGGTATGGTTACTGTACTGGTAACTCCGCAAATAATATGGATTGTGGTGAGGGGAAAGAGAAAAAAGCTCATTTAGGACCTGCACTTACGAAGGGGGTAGGCAGCTGTATATCAGGGAGTAAACCTTCTGAGAATAAAAACAGCTGGAGCTTGTTAAGGTAATTACACAGGGGAAAGGATAATGTACTGGGAACTCCTCAGAAGAATCTGATTTGTGGTGACGGGAGAGAGATAAAAGCTCATTTAGGAACGACATGAACATGTGCGTAGGTAGCTATTTATCAGTAAATATCTCCACTGAGATTAAGAAAAGCATTAGCTTAATAAATTAAGTACTTCCTGGTATGGTTACTGTACTGGTAACTCCCCAAAAGAATCTGGATTGTGGTGAGGGGACAGAGTAAAAAGCTCATTTAGGACCTACACTTACGAAGGGGGTAGGCAGCTGTATATCAGGGAGTAAACCTTCTGAGAATAAAAACAGCTGGAGCTTGTTAAGGTAATTACACAGGGGAAAGGATAATGTACTGGGAACTCCTCAGAAGAATCTGATTTGTGGTGAGGGTAGAGAGATAAAAGCTCATTTAGGAACGACATGAACATGTGCGTAGTTAGCTGTTTATCAGTAAATATCTCCACTGAGATTAAGAAAAGCAGTAGCTTAATAAATTCAGTACTTCCTGGTATGGTTACTGTATTGGTAACTCCCCAAAAGAATCTGGATTGTGGTGAGGGAACAGAGAAAAAAGCTCATTTAGGACCTGCACTTACGAAGGGGGTAGGCAGCTGTATATCAGGGAGTAAACCTTCTGAGAAATAAAACAGCTGGAGCTTGTTAAGGTAATTACACAGGGGAAAGGATAATGTACTGGGAACTCCTCAGAAGAATCTGATTTGTGGTGAGGGGAGAGAGATAAAAGCTCATTTAGGAACGACATGAACATGCTGCGTAGATAGCTGTTTATCAGTAAATATCTCTACTGAGATTAAGAAAAGCAGTAGCTTAATAAATTAAGTATTTCCTGGTATGCTTACTGTACTGGTAACTCCCCAAAAGAATCTGGATTGTGGTGAGGGAACAGAGAAAAATGCTCATTTAGGACCTGCACTTACGAAGGTGTAGGCAGCTGTATATCAGGGAGTAAACCTTCGGAGAATAAAAACAGCTGGTGCTTGTTAAGGTATTTACACAGGGGAAAGGATAATGTACTGGGAACTCCTCAGAAGAATCTGATTTGTGGTGAGGGGAGAGAGATAAAAGCTCATTTAGGAACGACATGAACATGCTGGGTAGATAGCTGTTTATCAGTAAATATCTCCACTGAGATTAAGAAAAGCAGTAGCTTAATAAATTAAGTACTTCCTGGTACGGTTACTGTACTGGTAACTCCCAAAATAATCTGGATTGTGGTGAGGGAACAGAGAAAAAAGCTCATTTAGGACCTGCACTTACGAAGGGGGTAGGCAGCTGTATATCAGGGAGTAAACATTCTGAGAATTAAAAACAGCTGGAGCTTGTTAAGGAAATTACACAGGGGAACTCCTCAGAAAAATCTGATTTGTGGTGAGGGGAGAGAGATAAAAGCTCATTTAGGAACGACATGAACATGCTGCGTAGGTAGCTGTTTATCAGTAAATATCTCCACTGAGATTAAGAAAAGCAGTAGCTTAATAAAGAAGGTACTTCCTGGTATGGTTACTGTACTGGTAACTCCCCAAAAGAATCTGGATTGTGGTGAGGGAACAGAGAAAAAGTTCATTGAGGACCGGCACTTACGAAGGGGTTAGGCAGCTGTATATCAGGGAGTAAACCTTCTGATAATAAAAACAGCTGGAGCTTGTTAAGGTAATTACACAGGGGAAAGGATAATGTACTGTGAACTCCTCAGAAGAATCTGATTTGTGGTGAGGGGAGAGAGATAAAAGCTCATTTAGGAAAGACATGTACATGCTGCGTAGGTAGCTGTTTATCAGTAAATATCTCCACTGATATTAAGAAAAGCAGTAGCTTAATAAATTAAGTAGTTCCTGGTATGGATACTGTACTGGTAACTCCCCAAAAGAATCTGGATTGTGGTGAGGGAACAGAGAAAAAAGCTCATTTAGGACCTCCACTTACGAAGGGGCTAGGCAGCTGTATATCAGGGAGTAAACCTTCGGAGAATAAAAACAGCTGGAGCTTGTTAAGGTAATTACACAGGGGAAAGGATAATGTACTGCGAACTCCTCAGAAGAATCTGATTTGTGGTGAGGGGAGAGAGATAAAAGCTCATTTAGGAACGACATGAACATGGTACGAACATAGCTGTTTATCAGTAAATATATCCCCTGAGATTAAGAAAAGCAGTAGCTTAATAAATTAATTACTTCCTGGTATGGATACTGTACTGGTAACTCCCCAAAAGAATCTGGATTGTGGTGAGGGAACAGAGAAAAAAGCTCATTTAGGACATGCACTTACGAAGTGGGTAGGCAGCTGTATATCAGGGAGTAAACCTGAGAATAAAAACAGCTGGAGCTTGTTAAGGTAATTACATAGGGGATAGGATAATGCACTGGGAACTCCTCAGAAGAATCTGATTTGTGGTGAGGGGAGAGAGATAAAAGCTCATTTAGGAACGACATGAACGTGCTGGGTAGGTAGCTGTTTATCAGTAAATAACTCCACTGAGATTAAGAAAAGCAGTAGCTTAATAAATTAAGTACTTCCTGGTATGGTTACTGTACTGGTAACTCCCCAAAAGAATCTGGATTGTGGTGAGGGAACAGAGAAAAAAGCTCATTTAGGACCTGCACTTACTAAGGGGGTAGGCAGCTGTTTATCAGGGAGTAAACCTTCTGAGAATAAAAACAGCAGGGGCTTGTAAGGTAATTACACAGGGGAAAGGATAATGTACTGGGAACTCCTCAGAAGAATCTGATTTGTGGTGAGGGGAGAGAGATAAAAGCTCATTTAGGAACGACATGAACATGCTGCGTAGGTAGCTGTTTATCAGTAAATATCTCCACTGAGATTAAGAAAAGCAGTAGCTTAATAAAGAAGGTACTTCCTGGTATGGTTACTGTACTGGTAACTCCCCAAAAGAATCTGGATTGTGGTGAGGGAACAGAGAAAAAAGTTCATTCAGGACCGGCACTTACGAAGGGTTTAGGCAGCTGTATATCAGGGAGTAAACCTTCTGATAATAAAAACAGCTGGAGCTTGTTAAGGTAATTACACAGGGGAAAGGAAAATGTACTGTGAACTCCTCAGAAGAATCTGATTTGTGGTGAGGGGAGAAAGATAAAAGCTCATTTATGAAAGACATGTACATGCTGCGTAGGTAGCTGTTTATCAGTAAATATCTCCACTGATATTAAGAAAAGCAGTAGCTTAATAAATTAAGTAGTTCCTGGTATGGATACTGTACTGGTAACTCCCCAAAAGAATCTGGATTGTGGTGAGGGAACAGAGAAAAAAGCTCATTTAGGACCTACACTTACGAAGGGGCTAGGCAGCTGTATATCAGGGAGTAAACCTTCGGAGAATAAAAACAGCTGGAGCTTGTTAAGGTAATTACACAGGGGAAAGGATAATGTACTGCGAACTCCTCAGAAGAATCTGATTTGTGGTGAGGGGAGAGAGATAAAAGCTCATTTAGGAACGACATGAACATGGTACGAACATAGCTGTTTATCAGTAAATATATCCCCTGAGATTAAGAAAAGCAGTAGCTTAATAAATTAATTACTTCCTGGTATGGTTACTGTACTGGTAACTCCCCAAAAGAATCTGGATTGTGGTGAGGGAACAGAGAAAAAAGCTCATTTAGGACATGCACTTACGAAGTGGGTAGGCAGCTGTATATCAGGGAGTAAACCTGAGAATAAAAACAGCTGGAGCTTGTTAAGGTAATTACATAGGGGAAAGGATAATGCACTGGGAACTCCTCAGAAGAATCTGATTTGTGGTGAGTGGAGAGAGATAAAAGCTCATTTATGAACGACATGAACATGCTGGTTAAGTAGCAGTTTATCAGTAAATATCTCCACTGAGATTAAGAAAAGCAGTAGCTTAATAAATTAAGTACTTCCTGGTATGGTTACTGTACTGGTAACTCCCCAAAAGAATCTGGATTGTGGTGAGGGAACAGAGAAAAAAGCTCATTTAGGACCTGCACTTACGAAGGGTGTAGGCAGCTGTATGTCAGGGAGTAAACCTTCTGAGAATAAAAACAGCTGGAGCTTGTTAAGGTAATTACACAGGGGAAAGGGTAATGTACTGGGAACTCCTCAGAAGAATCTGATTTGTGGTGAGGGGAGAGAGATAAAAGCTCATTTAGGAACGACATGAACATGTTGCGTAGGTAGCTGTTTATCAGTAAATATCTCCACTGAGATTAAGAAAAGCAGTAGCTTAATAAATTAAGTAGTTCCTGGTTTGGTTACTGTACTGGTAACTCCCCAAAAGAATCTGGATTGTGGTGAGGGAACAGAGAAAAAAGCTCATTTAGGACCTGCACTTACGAAGGGGGTAGGCAGCTGTATATCAGGGAGTAAACCTTCTGAGAATAAAAACAGCTGGAGCTTGTTAAGGTAATTACACAGGAGAAATGATAATGTACTGGGAACTCCTCAGAAGAATCTGATTTGTGGTGAGGGGAGAGAAATAAAAGTTCATTATTAACGGCATGACCATGCTGCTTAGGTAGGTGTTTATCAGTAAATATCTCCACTGAGATTAAGAAAAGTAGTAGCTTAATAAATTAAGTACTTCCTGGTATGGTTACTGTACTGGTAACTCCCCAAAAGAATCTAGATTGTGGTGAGGGAACAGTGAAAAAAGCTCATTTAGGAACTGCACTTACGAAGGGGGTAGGTAGCTGTTTATCAGTAAATATCTCCACTGAGATTAAGAAAAGCAGTAGCTTAATAAATTAAGTAGTTCCTGGTTTGGTTACTGTACTGGTAACTCCCCAAAAGAATCTGGATTGTGGTGAGGGAACAGAGAAAAAAGCTCATTTAGGACCTGCACTTACGAAGGGGGTAGGCAGCTGTATATCAGGGAGTAAACCTTCTGAGAATAAAAACAGCTGGAGCTTGTTAAGGTAATTACACAGGAGAAATGATAATGTACTGGGAACTCCTCAGAAGAATCTGATTGTGGTGAGGGGAGAGAAATAAAAGTTCATTTATTAACGGCATGACCATGCTGCTTAGGTAGGTGTTTATCAGTAAATATCTCCACTGAGATTAAGAAAAGCCGTCGCTTAATAAATTAAGTACTTCCTGGTATGGTTACTGTACTGGTAACTCCCCAAAAGAATCTGGACTGTGGTGTGGGAACAGAGAACAAAGCTCATTTAGGACGTGCACTTACGAAGGCGGTAGGCAGCTGTACATCAGGGAGTAAAACTTCTGAGAATAAAAACAGCTGGAGCTTGTTAAGTATTTACACAGGGGAAAGGATAATGTACTGGGAACTCCTCAGAAGAATCTGATTTGTGGTGAGGGGAGAGAGATAAAAGCTCATTTTAGAACGACATGAACATGCTGCGTAGGTAGCTGTTTATCAGTAAATATCTCCACTGAGATTAAGAAAAGTAGTAGCTTAATAAATTAAGTACTTCCTGGTATGGTTACTGTACTGGTAACTCTCCAAAAGAATCTGGATTGTGGTGAGGGAACAGAGAAAAATGCTCATTTAGGACTTGCACTTACGAAGGGGGTAGGCAGCTGTATATCAGGGAGTAAATCTTCTGAGAATAAAAACAGCTGGAGCTTGTTAAGGTAATTACACAGGGGAAAGGATAATATACTGGGAACTCCTCAGAAGAATCTGATTTGTGGTGAGGGGAGAGAGATAAAAGCTCATTTAGGAACGACATGAACATGCTGCCTAGGTAGCTGTTTATCAGTAAATATCTCCACTGAGATTAAGAAAAGCAGTAGCCTAATAAATTAAGTACTTCCTCGTATGGTTACTGTACTGGTAACTCCCCAAAAGAATCTGGATTGTGGTGAGGGAACAGAGAAAATAGCTCATTTAGTACCTGCACTTACGAAGGGGGTAGGCAGCTGTATATCAGGGAGTAGACCTTCTGAGGATAAAAACAGCTGCAGCTTGTTAAGGTAATTACAAAGGGGAAAGGATAATGTACTGGGAACTCCTCAGAAGAATCTGATTTGTGGTGAGGGGAGAGAGATAAAACCTCATTTAGGAACGACATCAACATGCTGCGTAGGTAGCTGTTTATCAGTAAATATCTCCACTGAGATTAAGAAAAGCAGTATCTTAATAAATTAAGTACTTCCTGGTATGGTTACTGTACTGGTAACTCCCCAAAAGAATCTGAATTGTGGTGAGGGAACAGAGAAAAAAGCTCATTTAGGACCTGCACTTACGAAGCGTTTAGGCAGCTGTATATCAGGGAGTAACCCTTCTGAGAATAAAAACAGCTGGAGCTTGTTAAGGTAATTACACAGGGGAAAGCATAATGTACTGGGAACTCCTCAGAAGAATCTGATTTGTCGTGAGCGGAGAGAGATAAAAGCTCATTTAGGAACGACATGAACATGCAGCGTAGGTAGCTGTTTATCAGTAAATATCTCCACTGAGATTAAGAAAAGCAGTAGCTTTATAAGTGAAGTACTTCCTGGTATGGTTACTGTACTGGTAACTCCTCAAAAGAATCTGGATTGTGGTGAGGGAACAGAGAAAAAAGCTCATTTAGGACCTGCACTTACGAAGGGGGTAGGCAGCTGCATATCAGGGAGTAAACCTTCTGAGAATAAAAACAGCTGGAGCTTGTTAAAGTAATTACACAGGGGAAAGGATAATGTACTGGGAACTCCTCAGAAGAATCTGATTTGTGGTGAGGGGAGAGAGATAAAAGCTCATTTAGGAACGACATGAACATGCTGCGTAGGTAGCTGTTTATCAGTAAATATCTCCACTGAGATTAAGAAAAGCAGTAGCTTAATAAATTAAGTACTTCCTGGTATGGTTACTGTACTGGTAACTCCCCAAAGGAATCTGGATTGTGGTGAGGGAACCGAGAAAAAAGCTCATTTAGGACCTGCACTTACGAAGGGGGTAGGCAGCTGTATATCAGGCAGTAAACCTTCTGAGAATAAAAACAGCTGGAGCTTGTTAAGGTAATTACACAGGGGAAAGGATAATGTACTGGGAACTCCTCAGAAGAATCTGATTTGTGGTGAGGGGAGAGAGATAAAAGCTCATTTAGGAACGACATGAACATGCTGCGTAGGTAGCTGTTTATCAGTAAATATCTCCAATGAGATTAAAAAAGCAGTAGCTTAATAAATTAAATACTTCCTGGTATAGTTACTGTACTGGTAACTCCCCAAAAGAATCTGGATTGTGGTGAGGGAACAGAGAAAAAAGCTCATTTAGGACCCGCACTTACGAAGGTGGTAGGCAGCTGTATATCAGGGAGTAAACCTTCTGAGAATAAAAACACCTGGAGCATGTTAAGGTAATTACACAGGGGAAAGGATAATGTACTGGGAACTCCTCAGAAGAATCTGATTTGTGGTGAGGGGAGAGAGATAAAAGCTCATTTAGGAACGTCATGAACATGCTGCGTACGTAGCTGTTTATCAGTAAATATCTCCACTGAGATTAAGAAAAGCAGTAGCTTAATAAATTAAGTACTTCCTGGTATGGTTACTGTACTGGTAACTCCCCAAAAGAATCTGGATTGTGGTGAGGGAAGAGAGAAAAAGCTCATTTAGGACCTGCACTTACGAATGGGGTAGGCAGCTGTATTTCAGGGAGTAAACCTTCTGAGAATAAAAACACCTGGAGCATGTTAAGGTAATTACACAGGGGAAAGGATAATGTACTGGGAACTCCTCAGAAGAATTTGATTTGTGGTGAGGGGAGAGAGAAAAAAGCTCATTTAAGAACGACTTGAACATGCTGCGTAGGTAGCTGTTTATCAGTAAATATCTCCACTGAGATTAAGAAAAGCAGTAGCTTAATAAATTCAGTACTTCCTGGTATGGTTACTGTACTGGTAACTCCCGAAGAATCTGGATTGTGGTGAGGGGAGAGAGAAAAAGCTCATTTAGGACCGACACTTACGAAGGGGGTAGGCAGCTGTATATCAGGGAGTAAACCTTCTGAGAATAAAAACAGCTGTAGCTTGTTAAGTTAATTACACAGGGAAAGGATAATGTACTGGGAACTCCTCAGAAGAATCTGATTTGTGGTGAGGGGAGAGAGATAAAAGCTCACTTAGGAACGACATGAACATGCTGCGTACGTAGCTGTTTATCAGTAAGTATCTCCACTGAGATTAGGAAAAGCAATAGCTTAATAAATTAAGTACTTCCTGGTATGGTTACTGTACTGGTTACTCCCCAAAAGAATCTGGATTGTGGTGAGGGAACAGAGAAAAAAGCTCATTTAGGACCTGCACTTACGAAGGGGATAGGCAGCTGTATATCAGGGAGTAAACCTTCTGAGAATAAAAACAGCTGGAGCTTGTTAAGGTAATTACACAGGGGAAAGGATAATGTACTGGGAACTCCTCAGAAGAATCTGATTTGTGGTGAGGGAAGAGAGATAAAAGCTCATTTAGGACCTCCACTTACGAAGGGGGTAGGCAGGTGTATATCAGGGAGTAAGCCTTCTGAGAATAAAAACAGCTGGAGCTTGTTAAGGTAATTACACATGGGAAAGGATAATGTACTGGGAACTCCTCAGAACAATCTGATTTGTGGTGAGGAGAGAGAGATAAATGCTCATTTAGGAACGAAATGAACATGTGCGTAGGTAGCTGTTTATCACTAAATATCTCCACTGAGATTAAGAAAAGCAGTAGCTTAATAAATTAAGTACTTCCTGGTATGGTTACTGTACTGGTAACTCCCCAAAAGAATCTGGATTGTGGCTGAGGGAACAGAGAAAAAAGCTCATTTAGGACCTGCAATTACGAAGGGGGTAGGCAGCTGTATATCAGGGAGTAAACCTTCTGAGAATTAAAACAGCTGGAGCTTGTTAAGGTAATTACACAGGGGAAAGGATAATGTACTGGGTACTCCTCAGAAGAATCTGATTTGTGGTGAGGGGAGAGAGATAAAAGCTCATTTAGGAACGACATGAACATGCTGCGTAGGTAGCTGTTTATCAGTAAATATCTCCACTGAGATTAAGAAAAGCAGTAGCTTAATAAATTAAGTACTTCCTGGTATGGTTACTGTACTGGTAACTCCCCAAAAGAATCTGGATTGTGGTGAGGGAACAGAGAAAAAAGCTCATTTAGGACATGCACTTACGAAGGGGTTAGGCAGCTGTATACCAGGGAGTAAAACTTCTGAGAATAAAAACAGCTGGAGCTTGTTTAGGTAAATACCCAGGGGAAAGGATAATATACTGGGAACTCCTCAGAAGAATCTGATTTGTGGTGAGGGGAGAGAGATAAAAGCTCATTTAGGAACGACATGAACATGCTGCGTAGGTAGCTGTTTATCAGTAAATATCTCCATTGAGATAAAGAAAAGCAGTAGCTTAATAATTAAGTACTTCCTGGTATGGTTACTGTACTGGTAACTCCCCAAAAGAATCTGGATTGTGGTGAGGGAACAGAGAAAAAAGCTCATTTAGGACCTGCACTTACGAAGGGGTAGGCAGCTGTATATCATGGAGTAAACCTTCTGAGAATAAAAACAGCTGGAGCTTCTTAAGGTAATTACACAGGGGAAAGGTAATGTACTGGGAACTCCTCAGAAGAATCTGATTTGTGGTGAGGGAGAGAGATAAAAGCTCATTTAGGAACGACATGAACATGCTGCGTAGGTAGCTGTTTATCAGTAAATATCTCCACTGAGATTAAGAAAAGCAGTAGCTTAATAAATTAAGTACTTCCTGGTATGGTTACTGTACTGGTAACTCCCCAAAAGAATCTGGATTTGTGGTGAGGGAAGGAGAAAAAGCTCATTTAGGACCTGCACTTACGAAGGGGGTAGGCAGCTGTATATCAGGGAGTAAACCTTCTGAGAATAAAAACAGCTGGAGCTTGTTAAGTTAATTACACAGGGATAGGTAATGTACTGGGAACTCCTCAGAAGAATCTGATTTGTGGTGAGGGGAGAGAGATAAAAGCTCATTTAGGAACGACATGAACATGCTGCATATGTAGCTGTTTATCAGTAATATCTCCACTGAGATTAATAAAAGCAGTAGCTTAATAAATTAAGTACTTCCTGGTATGGTTACTGTACTGGTAACTCCCCAAAAGAATCTGGATTGTGGTGAGGGAACAGAGAAAAAAGCTCATTTAGGACCTGCACTTACGAAGGGTTTAGGCAGCTGTATATCAGGGAGTAAACCTTCTGAGAATAAAAACAGCTGGAGCTTGTTAAGGTAATTACACAGGGGAAAGGATAATGTACTGGGAACTCCTCAGAAGAATCTGATTTGTGGTGAGGAGAGAGATAAAAGCTCATTTAGGAAGGACATGAACATGCTGCGTAGGTAGCTGTTTATCAGTAAATATCTCCACTGAGATTAAGAAAAGCGTAGCTTAATAAATTAAGTACTTCTGGTATGGTTACTGTACTGGTAACTCCCCAAAAGAATCTGGATTGTGGTGAGGGAACAGAGAAAAAAGCTCATTTAGGACCTGCACTTACGAAGGGGGTAGGAAGCTGTATATCAGGGAGTAAACTTCTGAGAATAAAAACAGCTGGAGCTTGTTAAGGTAATTACACAGGGGAAAGGATAATGTACTGGAACTCCTCTGAAGAATCTGATTTGTGGTGAGGGGAGAGAGATAAAGCTCATTTAGGAACGACATGAACATGCTGCGTAGGTAGCTGTTTATCAGTAAATATCTCCACTGAGATTAAGAAAAGCAGTAGCTTAATAATTAAGTACTTCCTGGTATGGTTACTGTACTGGTAACTCCCCAAAAGAATCTGGATTGTGGTGAGGGAACAGAGAAAAAAGCTCATTTAGGACCTGCACTTACGAAGGGGTAGGCAGCTGTATATCATGGAGTAAACCTTCTGAGAATAAAAACAGCTGGAGCTTGTTAAGTAATTACACAGGGGAAAGGTAATGTACTGGGAACTCCTCAGAAGAATCTGATTTGTGGTGAGGGGAGAGAGATAAAAGCTCATTTAGGAACGACATGAACATGCTGCGTAGGTAGCTGTTTATCAGTAATATCTCCACTGAGATTAGAAAAGCAGTAGCTTAATAAATTAAGTACTTCCTGGTTGGTTACTGTACTGGTAACTCCCCAAAAGAATCTGGATTGTGGTGAGGGAACAGAGAAAAAAGCTCATTTAGGACCTGCACTTACGAAGGGGTAGGCAGCTGTATATCAGGGAGTAAACCTTCTGAGAATAAAAACAGCTGGAGCTTGTTAAGGTAATTACACAGGGAAATGATAATGTACTGGGAACTCCTCAGAAGAATCTGATTTGTGGTGAGGGAGAGAATAAAAGCTCATTTACGGCATGACCATGCTGCTTAGGTAGGCTGTATATCAGGGAGTAAAATCTCCACTGAGAATAAAAACAGCTGGAGCTTGTTAAGGTAATTCCATGGAAAGGATAATCTACTGGGAACTCCCTCAGAAGAATCTGATTTGTGGTGAGGGAGAGAGAAAAATGCTCATTTAGGAACGCACTTACGAACATGGGTAGGCAGCTGTATATCAGGGAGTAGATCTCCACTGAGATTAAGAAAAGCAGTAGCTTAATAAATTAAGTACTTCCTGGTATGGATACTGTACTGGTAACTCCCAAAAGAATCTGGATTGTGGTGAGGGAACAGAGAAAAAAGCTCATTTAGGACCTGCATTACGAAGGGGGTAGGCAGCTGTTATCAGGGAGTAAACCTTCTGAGAATTAAAACAGCTGGAGCTTGTTAAGGTAATTACACAGGGGAAAGGATAATGTACTGGGAACTCCTCAGAAGAATCTGATTTGTGGTGAGGGGAGAGAGATAAAAGCTCATTTAGGAACGACATGAACATGGTAGGTAGCTGTTTATCAGTAAATATCTCCACTGAGATTAAGAAAAGCAGTAGCTTAATAATTAAGAGGTAGTTACTGTACTGGTAACTCCCCAAAAGAATCTGGATTGTGGTGAGGGAACAGAGAAAAAAGCTCATTTAGGGACATGAACACTACGAAGGTAGGCAGCTTATCAGGGAGTAAAACTCCACTGAGAATAAAAACAGCTGGAGCTTGTTTAAGGTAAATACACAGGGGAAAGGATAATGTACTGGGAACTCCTCAGAAGAATCTGATTTGTGGTGAGGGGAGAGAATAAAAGCTCATTTAGGACCTGCACTTATGAATGTGTAGGTAGCTGTTTATCAGTAAATATCTCTGAGATTAAAAACAGTAGCTTAATAAATTAAGTACTTCCTGGTATGGTTACTGTACTGGTAACTCCCCAAAAGAATCTGATTGTGGTGAGGGAGAGAGAAAAAGCTCATTTAGGAACTGCACTTACGAAGGGGGTAGGCAGCTGTATATCAGGGAGTAAATCTCCACTGAGATAAAAACAGTAGCTTAATAAATTAAGTAGTTCCTGGAAAGGATAATGTACTGGGTAACTCCCCAGAAGAATCTGATTTGTGTGAGGGAGAGAGATAAAAGCTCATTTAGGAACGACATGAACATGCTGGTAGGCAGCTGTTTATCAGTAAATATCTCCACTGAGATAAGAAAAGCAGTAGCTTAATGTTAAGTACTTCCTGGTATGGTTACTGTACTGGTAACTCCCCAAAAGAATCTGGATTGTGGTGAGGGAACAGAGAAAAAAAGCTCATTTAGGACCTGCACTTACGAAGGGGGTAGGCAGCTGTTTATCAGGGAGTAAAACCTTCTGAGAATAAAAACAGCTGGAGCTTTGTTAAGTACTTACACTGGAAAGGATAATGTACTGGGAACTCCTCAGAAGAATCTGATTTGTGTTGAGGGGAACAGAGAACAAAGCTCATTTAGGAACGACATGAACATGCTGCGTATGCAGCTGTTTACATCAGGGAGTAAAACTTCTGAGAATAAAAACAGCTGGAGCTTGTTAAGTATTTACACAGGGGAAAGGATAATGTACTGGGAACTCCTCAGAAGAATCTGATTTGTGGTGAGGGGAGAGAGATAAAAGCTCATTTTAGAACGACATGAACATGCTGCGTAGGTAGCTGTTTATCAGTAAATATCTCCACTGAGATTAAGAAAAGTAGTAGCTTAATAAATTAAGTACTTCCTGGTATGGTTACTGTACTGGTAACTCTCCAAAAGAATCTGGATTGTGGTGAGGGAACAGAGAAAAATGCTCATTTAGGACTTGCACTTACGAAGGGGGTAGGCAGCTGTATATCAGGGAGTAAATCTTCTGAGAATAAAAACAGCTGGAGCTTGTTAAGGTAATTACACAGGGGAAAGGATAATATACTGGGAACTCCTCAGAAGAATCTGATTTGTGGTGAGGGGAGAGAGATAAAAGCTCATTTAGGAACGACATGAACATGCTGCCTAGGTAGCTGTTTATCAGTAAATATCTCCACTGAGATTAAGAAAAGCAGTAGCCTAATAAATTAAGTACTTCCTCGTATGGTTACTGTACTGGTAACTCCCCAAAAGAATCTGGATTGTGGTGAGGGAACAGAGAAAATAGCTCATTTAGTACCTGCACTTACGAAGGGGGTAGGCAGCTGTATATCAGGGAGTAGACCTTCTGAGGATAAAAACAGCTGCAGCTTGTTAAGGTAATTACAAAGGGGAAAGGATAATGTACTGGGAACTCCTCAGAAGAATCTGATTTGTGGTGAGGGGAGAGAGATAAAACCTCATTTAGGAACGACATCAACATGCTGCGTAGGTAGCTGTTTATCAGTAAATATCTCCACTGAGATTAAGAAAAGCAGTATCTTAATAAATTAAGTACTTCCTGGTATGGTTACTGTACTGGTAACTCCCCAAAAGAATCTGAATTGTGGTGAGGGAACAGAGAAAAAAGCTCATTTAGGACCTGCACTTACGAAGCGTTTAGGCAGCTGTATATCAGGGAGTAACCCTTCTGAGAATAAAAACAGCTGGAGCTTGTTAAGGTAATTACACAGGGGAAAGCATAATGTACTGGGAACTCCTCAGAAGAATCTGATTTGTCGTGAGCGGAGAGAGATAAAAGCTCATTTAGGAACGACATGAACATGCAGCGTAGGTAGCTGTTTATCAGTAAATATCTCCACTGAGATTAAGAAAAGCAGTAGCTTTATAAGTGAAGTACTTCCTGGTATGGTTACTGTACTGGTAACTCCCAAAAGAATCTGGATTGTGGTGAGGGAACAGAGAAAAAAGCTCATTTAGGACCTGCACTTACGAAGGGGGTAGGCAGCTGCATATCAGGGAGTAAACCTTCTGAGAATAAAAACAGCTGGAGCTTGTTAAAGTAATTACACAGGGGAAAGGATAATGTACTGGGAACTCCTCAGAAGAATCTGATTTGTGGTGAGGGGAGAGAGATAAAAGCTCATTTAGGAACGACATGAACATGCTGCGTAGGTAGCTGTTTATCAGTAAATATCTCCACTGAGATTAAGAAAAGCAGTAGCTTAATAAATTAAGTACTTCCTGGTATGGTTACTGTACTGGTAACTCCCCAAAGGAATCTGGATTGTGGTGAGGGAACCGAGAAAAAAGCTCATTTAGGACCTGCACTTACGAAGGGGGTAGGCAGCTGTATATCAGGCAGTAAACCTTCTGAGAATAAAAACAGCTGGAGCTTGTTAAGGTAATTACACAGGGGAAAGGATAATGTACTGGGAACTCCTCAGAAGAATCTGATTTGTGGTGAGGGGAGAGAGATAAAAGCTCATTTAGGAACGACATGAACATGCTGCGTAGGTAGCTGTTTATCAGTAAATATCTCCAATGAGATTAAGAAAAGCAGTAGCTTAATAAATTAAATACTTCCTGGTATAGTTACTGTACTGGTAACTCCCAAAAGAATCTGGATTGTGGTGAGGGAACAGAGAAAAAAGCTCATTTAGGACCGCACTTACGAAGGTGGTAGGCAGCTGTATATCAGGGAGTAAACCTTCTGAGAATAAAAACACCTGGAGCATGTTAAGGTAATTACACAGGGGAAAGGATAATGTACTGGGAACTCCTCAGAAGAATCTGATTTGTGGTGAGGGGAGAGAGATAAAAGCTCATTTAGGAACGTCATGAACATGCTGCGTACGTAGCTGTTTATCAGTAAATATCTCCACTGAGATTAAGAAAAGCAGTAGCTTAATAAATTAAGTACTTCCTGGTATGGTTACTGTACTGGTAACTCCCCAAAAGAATCTGGATTGTGGTGAGGGAAGAGAGAAAAAAGCTCATTTAGGACCTGCACTTACGAATGGGGTAGGCAGCTGTATTTCAGGGAGTAAACCTTCTGAGAATAAAAACACCTGGAGCATGTTAAGGTAATTACACAGGGGAAAGGATAATGTACTGGGAACTCCTCAGAAGAATTTGATTTGTGGTGAGGGGAGAGAGAAAAAAGCTCATTTAAGAACGACTTGAACATGCTGCGTAGGTAGCTGTTTATCAGTAAATATCTCCACTGAGATTAAGAAAAGCAGTAGCTTAATAAATTCAGTACTTCCTGGTATGGTTACTGTACTGGTAACTCCCGAAAAGAATCTGGATTGTGGTGAGGGAACAGAGAAAAAAGCTCATTTAGGACCTGCACTTACGAAGGGGGTAGGCAGCTGTATATCAGGGAGTAAACCTTCTGAGAATAAAAACAGCTGTAGCTTGTTAAGTTAATTACACAGGGAAAGGATAATGTACTGGGAACTCCTCAGAAGAATCTGATTTGTGGTGAGGGGAGAGAGATAAAAGCTCACTTAGGAACGACATGAACATGCTGCGTACGTAGCTGTTTATCAGTAAGTATCTCCACTGAGATTAGGAAAAGCAATAGCTTAATAAATTAAGTACTTCCTGGTATGGTTACTGTACTGGTTACTCCCCAAAAGAATCTGGATTGTGGTGAGGGAACAGAGAAAAAAGCTCATTTAGGACCTGCACTTACGAAGGGGATAGGCAGCTGTATATCAGGGAGTAAACCTTCTGAGAATAAAAACAGCTGGAGCTTGTTAAGGTAATTACACAGGGGAAAGGATAATGTACTGGGAACTCCTCAGAAGAATCTGATTTGTGGTGAGGGAAGAGAGATAAAAGCTCATTTAGGACCTCCACTTACGAAGGGGGTAGGCAGGTGTATATCAGGGAGTAAGCCTTCTGAGAATAAAAACAGCTGGAGCTTGTTAAGGTAATTACACATGGGAAAGGATAATGTACTGGGAACTCCTCAGAACAATCTGATTTGTGGTGAGGAGAGAGAGATAAATGCTCATTTAGGAACGAAATGAACATGTGCGTAGGTAGCTGTTTATCACTAAATATCTCCACTGAGATTAAGAAAAGCAGTAGCTTAATAAATTAAGTACTTCCTGGTATGGTTACTGTACTGGTAACTCCCCAAAAGAATCTGGATTGGGCTGAGGGAACAGAGAAAAAAGCTCATTTAGGACCTGCAATTACGAAGGGGGTAGGCAGCTGTATATCAGGGAGTAAACCTTCTGAGAATTAAAACAGCTGGAGCTTGTTAAGGTAATTACACAGGGGAAAGGATAATGTACTGGGTACTCCTCAGAAGAATCTGATTTGTGGTGAGGGGAGAGAGATAAAAGCTCATTTAGGAACGACATGAACATGCTGCGTAGGTAGCTGTTTATCAGTAAATATCTCCACTGAGATTAAGAAAAGCAGTAGCTTAATAAATTAAGTACTTCCTGGTATGGTTACTGTACTGGTAACTCCCCAAAAGAATCTGGATTGTGGTGAGGGAACAGAGAAAAAAGCTCATTTAGGACATGCACTTACGAAGGGGTTAGGCAGCTGTATACCAGGGAGTAAAACTTCTGAGAATAAAAACAGCTGGAGCTTGTTTAGGTAAATACCCAGGGGAAAGGATAATATACTGGGAACTCCTCAGAAGAATCTGATTTGTGGTGAGGGGAGAGAGATAAAAGCTCATTTAGGAACGACATGAACATGCTGCGTAGGTAGCTGTTTATCAGTAAATATCTCCATTGAGATAAAGAAAAGCAGTAGCTTAATAAATTAAGTACTTCCTGGTATGGTTACTGTACTGGTAACTCCCCAAAAGAATCTGGATTGTGGTGAGGGAACAGAGCAAAAAGCTCATTTAGGACCTGCACTTACGAAGGGGGTAGGCAGGTGTATATCAGGGAGTAAACCTTCTGAGAATAAAAACAGCTGGAGCTTCTTAAGGTAATTACACAGGGGAAAGGATAATGTACTGGGAACAACTCAGAAGAATCTGATTTGTGATGAGTGGAGAGAGATAAAAGCTCATTTAGGAACGACATGAACATGCTGTGTAGGTAGCAGTTTATCAGGAAATATCTCCACTGAGATTAAGAAAAGCAGTAGCTTAATAAATTAAGTACTTCCTGGTATGGTTACTGTACTGGTAACTCCCCAAAAGAATCTGGATTGTGGTGAGGGAACGGAGAAAAAAGCCCATTTAGGACCTGCACTTACGAAGGGGGTAGGCAGCTGTATATCAGGGAGTAAACCTTCTGAGAATAAAAACAGCTGGAGCTTGTTAAGTTAATTACACAGGGAAAGGATAATGTACTGGGAACTCCTCAGAAGAATCTGATTTGTGGTGAGGGGAGAGAGATAAAAGCTCATTTAGGAACGACATGAACATGCTGCATATGTAGCTGTTTATCAGTAAGTATCTCCACTGAGATTAGGAAAAGCAATAGCTTAATAAATTAAGTACTTCCTGGTATGGTTACTGTACTGGTAACTCCCCAAAAGAATCTGGATTGTGGTGAGGGAACAGAGAAAAAAGCTCATTTAGGACCTGCACTTACGAAGGGGATAGGCAGCTGTATATCAGGGAGTAAACCTTCTGAGAATAAAAACAGCTGGAGCTTGTTAAGGTAATTACACAGGGGAAAGGATAATGTACTGGGAACTCCTCAGAAGAATCTGATTTGTGGTGAAGGTAGATAGATAAAAGCTCATTAGGAACGACATGAACATGCTGCGTAGGTAGCTGTTTATCAGTAAATATCTCCACTGAGATTAAGAAAAGCAGTAGCTTAATAAATTAAGTACTTCCTGGTATGGTTACTGTACTGGTAACTCCCCAAAAGAATCTGGATTGTGGTGAGGGAACAGAGAAAAAAGCTCATTTAGGACCTGCACTTACGAAGGGGGTAGGAAGCTGTATATAAGGGAGTAAACTTTCTGAGAATAAAAACAGCTGGAGCTTGTTAAGGAAATTACACAGGGGAAAGGATAATGTACTGGAAACTCCTCTGAAGAATCTGATTTGTGGTGAGGGGAGAGAGATAAAAGCTCATTTAGGAACGACATGAACATGCTGCGTAGGTAGCTGTTTATCAGTAAATATCTCCACTGAGATTAAGAAAAGCAGTAGCTTAATGAATTAAGTACTTCCTGGTATGGTTACTGTACTGGTAACTCCCCAAAAGAATCTGGATTGTGGTGAGGGAACAGAGAAAAAAGCTCATTTAGGACCTGCACTTACGAAGGGGGTAGGCAGCTGTATATCAGGGAGTAAACCTTCTGAGAATAAAAACAGCTGGAGCTTGTTAAGTTAATTACACAGGGAAAGGATAATGTACTGGGAACTCCTCAGAAGAATCTGATTTGTGGTGAGGGGAGAGAGATAAAAGCTCATTTAGGAACGACATGAACATGCTGCGTACGTAGCTGTTTATCAGTAAGTATCTCCACTGAGATTAGGAAAAGCAATAGCTTAATAAATTAAGTACTTCCTGGTATGGTTACTGTACTGGTTACTCCCCAAAAGAATCTGGATTGTGGTGAGGGAACAGAGAAAAAAGCTCATTTAGGACCTGCACTTACGAAGGGGATAGGCAGCTGTATATCAGGGAGTAAACCTTCTGAGAATAAAAACAGCTGGAGCTTGTTAAGGTAATTACACAGGGGAAAGGATAATGTACTGGGAACTCCTCAGAAGAATCAGATTTGTGGTGAGGGAAGAGAGATAAAAGCTCATTTAGGACCTCCACTTACGAAGGGGGTAGGCAGCTGTATATCAGGGAGTAAGCCTTCTGAGAATAAAAACAGCTGGAGCTTGTTAAGGTAATTACACATGGGAAAGGATAATGTACTGGGAACTACTCAGAACAATCTGATTTGTGGTGAGGAGAGAGAGATAAATGCTCATTTAGGAACGAAATGAACATGTGCGTAGGTAGCTGTTTATCACTAAATATCTCCACTGAGATTAAGAAAAGCAGTAGCTTAATAAATTAAGTACTTCCTGGTATGGTTACTGTACTGGTAACTCCCCAAAAGAATCTGGATTGGGCTGAGGGAACAGAGAAAAAAGCTCATTTAGGACCTGCAATTACGAAGGGGGTAAGCAGCTGTATATCAGGGAGTAAACCTTCTGAGAATTAAAACAGCTGGAGCTTGTTAAGGTAATTACACAGGGGAAAGGATAATGTACTGGGAACTCCTCAGAAGAATCTGATTTGTGGTGAGGGGAGAGAGATAAAAGCTCATTTAGGAACGACATGAACATGCTGCCTAGGTAGCTGTTTATCAGTAAATATCTCCACTGAGATTAAGAAAAGCAGTAGCTTAATAAATTAAGTACTTCCTGGTATGGTTACTGTACTGGTAACTCCCCAAAAGAATCTGGATTGTGGTGAGGGAACAGAGAAAAAAGCTCATTTAGGACATGCACTTACGAAGGGGGTAGGCAGCTGTATACCAGGGAGTAAAACTTCTGAGAATAAAAACAGCTGGAGCTTGTTTAGGTAAATACACAGGGGAAAGGATAATATACTGGGAACTCCTCAGAAGAATCTGATTTGTGGTGAGGGGAGAGAGATAAAAGCTCATTTAGGAACGACATGAACATGCTGCGTAGGTAGCTGTTTATCAGTAAATATCTCCATTGAGATTAAGAAAAGCAGTAGCTTAATAAATTAAGTACTTCCTGGTATGGTTACTGTACTGGTAACTCCCCAAAAGAATCTGGATTGTGGTGAGGGAACAGAGCAAAAAGCTCATTTAGGACCTGCACTTACGAAGGGGGTAGGCAGCTGTATATCAGGGAGTAAACCTTCTGAGAATAAAAACAGCTGGAGCTTCTTAAGGTAATTACACAGGGGAAAGGATAATGTACTGGGAACAACTCAGAAGAATCTGATTTGTGATGAGTGGAGAGAGATAAAAGCTCATTTAGGAACGACATGAACATGCTGTGTAGGTAGCTGTTTATCAGTAAATATCTCCACTGAGATTAAGAAAAGCAGTAGCTTAATAAATTAAGTACTTCCTGGTATGGTTACTGTACTGGTAACTCCCCAAAAGAATCTGGATTGTGGTGAGGGAACAGAGAAAAAAGCTCATTTAGGACCTGCACTTACGAAGGGGGTAGGCAGCTGTATATCAGGGAGTAAACCTTCTGAGAATAAAAACAGCTGGAGTTGTTAAGTTAATTACACAAGGAAAGGATAATGTACTGGGAACTCCTCAGAAGAATCTGATTTGTGTTGAGGGGAGAGAGATAAAAGCTCATTTAGGAACGACATGAACATGCTGCGTATGTAGCTGTTTATCAGTAAGTATCTCCACTGACATTAGGAAAAGCAATAGCTTAATAAATTAAGTACTTCCTGGTATGGTTACTGTACTGGTAACTCCCCAAAAGAATCTGGATTGTGGTGAGAGAACAGAGAAAAAAGCTCATTTAGGACCTGCACTTACGAAGGGGATAGGCAGCTGTATATCAGGGAGTAAACCTTCTGAGAATAAAAACAGCTGGAACTTGTTAAGGTAATTACACAGGGGAAAGGATAATGTACTGGGAACTCCTCAGAAGAATCTGATTTGTGGTGAGGGAAGAGAGATAAAAGCTCATTTAGGACCTCCACTTACGAAGGGGGTAGGCAGCTGTATATCAGGGAGTAAGCCTTCTGAGAATAAAAACAGCTGGAGCTAGTTAAGGTAATTACACATGGGAAAGGATAATGTACTGGGAACTCCTCAGCACAATCTGATTTGTGGTGAGGAGAGAGAGATAAATGCTCATTTAGGAACGAAATGAACATGTGCGTAAGTAGCTGTTTATCAGTAAATATCTCCACTGAGATTAAGAAAAGCAGTAGCTTAATAAATTAAGTACTTCCTGGTATGGTTACTGTACTGGTAACTCCCCAAAAGAATCTGTATTGGGCTGAGGGAACAGAGAAAAAAGCTCATTTAGGACCTGCAATTACGAAGGGGGTAGGCAGCTGTATATCAGGGAGTAAACCTTCTGAGAATTAAAACAGCTGGAGCTTGTTAAGGTAATTACACAGGGGAAAGGATAATGTACTGGGAACTCCTCAGAAGAATCTGATTTGTGGTGAGGGGAGAGAGATAAAAGCTCATTTAGGAACGACATGAACATGCTGCGTAGGTACCTGTTTATCAGTAAATATCTCCACTGAGATTAAGAAAAGCAGTAGCTTAATAAATTAAGTACTTCCTGGTATGGTTACTGTACTGGTAACTCCCCAAATGAATCTGGATTGTGGTGAGGGAACAGAGAAAAAAGCTCATTTAGGACCTGCACTTACGAAGGGGGTAGGCAGCTGTATATCAGGGAGTAAACCTTCTAAGAATAAATACAGCTGGAGCTTCTTAAGGTAATTACACAGGGGAAAGGATAATGTACTGGGAACTCCTCAGAAGAATCTGATTTGTGATGAGGGGAGAGAGATAAAAGCTCATTTAGGAACGACATGAACATGCTGCGTAGGTAGCTGTTTATCAGTAAATATCTCCACTGAGATTAAGAAAAGCAGTAGCTTAATAAATTAAGTACTTCCTGGTATGGTTACTGTACTGGTAACTCCCCAAAAGAATCTGGATTGTGGTGAGGGAACAGAGAAAAAAGCTCATTTAGGACCTGCACTTACGAAGGGGGTAGGCAGCTGTATACCAGGGAGTAAACCTTCTGAGAATAAAAACAGCTGGAGCTTGTTTAGGTAAATACACAGGGGAAAGGATAATATACTGGGAACTCCTCAGAAGAATCTGATTTGTGGTGAGGGGAGAGAGATAAAAGCTCATTTAGGAACGACATGAACATGCTGCGTAGGTAGCTGTTTATCAGTAAATATCTCCATTGAGATTAAGAAAAGCAGTAGCTTAATAAATTAAGTACTTCCTGGTATGGTTACTGTACTGGTAACTCCCCAAAAGAATCTGGATTGTGGTGAGGGAACAGAGAAAAAAGCTCATTTAGGACCTGCACTTACGAAGGGGGTAGGCAGCTGTATATCAGGGAGTAAACCTTCTGAGAATAAAAACAGCTGGAGCTTCTTAAGGTAATTACACAGGGGAAAGGATAATGTACTGGGAACAACTCAGAAGAATCTGATTTGTGATGAGTGGAGAGAGATAAAAGCTCATTTAGGAACGACATGAACATGCTGTGTAGGTAGCTGTTTATCAGTAAATATCTCCACTGAGATTAAGAAAAGCAGTAGCTTAATAAATTAAGTACTTCCTGGTATGGTTACTGTACTGGTAACTCCCAAAAGAATCTGGATTGTGTTGAGGGAACAGAGTAAAAAGCTCATTTAGGACCTGCACTTACGAAGGGGGTAGGAAGTTCTATATCAGGGAGTAAAACTTCTGAGAATAAAAACAGCTCGAGCTTGTTAAGGTAATTACACAGGGGAAAGGATAATGTACTGGGAAATCCTCAGAAGAATCTGATTTGTGGTGAGGAGAGAGAGATAAAAGCTCATTTAGGAACGACATGAACATGCTGCGTAGGTAGCTGTTTATCAGTAAATATCTCCACTGAGACTAAGAAAAGCAGTAGGTTAAAAATTAAGTACTTCCTGGTATGGTTACTGTACTGGTAACTCCCCAAAAGAATCTGGATTGTGGTGAGGGAACAGAGAAAAAAGCTCATTTAGGACCTGCACTTACGAAGGGGGTAGGCAGCTGTATATCAGGGAGTAAACCTTCTGAGAATAAAAACAGCTGGAGCTTGTTAAGGTAATTACACAGGGGAAAGGATAATGTACTGGGAACTCCTCAGAAAAATCTGATTTGTGGTGAGGGAAGAGAGATAAAAGCTCATTTAGGACCTCCACTTACGAAGGGGGTAGGCAGCTGTATATCAGGGAGTAAGCCTGCTGAGAATAAAAACAGCTGGAGCTTGTTAAGGTAATTACACATGGGAAAGGATAATGTACTGGGAACTCCTCAGAACAATCTGATTTGTGGTGAGGAGAGAGAGATAAATGCTCATTTAGGAACGAAATGAACATGTGCGTAGGTAGCTGTTTATCAGTAAATATCTCCACTGAGATTAAGAAAAGCAGTAGCTTAATAAATTAAGTACTTCCTGGTATGGTTACTGTACTGGTATCTCCCCAAAAGAATCTGGATTGGGCTGAGGGAACAGAGAAAAAAGCTCATTTAGGACCTGCACTTACGAAGGGGGTAGGCAGCTGTATATCAGCGAGTAAACCTTCTGAGAATTAAAACAGCTGGAGCTTGTTAAGGTAATTACACAGGGGAAAGGATAATGTACTGGTAACTCCTCAGAAGAATCTGATTTGTGGTGAGGGGAGAGAGATAAAAGCTCATTTAGGAACGACATGAACATGCTGCGTAGGTACCTGTTTATCAGTAAATATCTCCACTGAGATTAAGAAAAGCAGTAGCTTAATAAATTAAGTACTTCCTGGTATGGTTACTGTACTGGTAACTCCCCAAATGAATCTGGATTGTGGTGAGGGAACAGAGAAAAATCTCATTTAGGACCTGCTCTTACGAAGCGGGTAGACAGCTGTATATCAGGGAGTAAACCTTCTGAGAATAAATACAGCTGGAGCTTCTTAAGGTGATTACACAGGGGAAAGGATAATGTACTGGGAACTCTTCAGAAGAATCTGATTTGTGGTGAGGGGAGAGAGATAAAAGCTCATTTAGGAACGACATGAACATGCTGCGTAAGTAGCTGTTTATCAGTAAATATCTCCACTGAGATTAAGAAAAGCAGTAGCTTAATAAATTAAGTACTTCCTGGTATGGTTACTGTACTGGTAACTCCCAAAAAGAATGTGGATTGTGGTGAGGGAACAGAGTAAAAATCTCATTTAGGACCTTCACTTACGAAGGGGGTAGGAAGTTATATATCAGGGAGTAAACATTCTGAGAATAAAAACAGCTCGAGCTGGTTAAGGTAATTACTCAGGGGAAAGGATAATGTACTGGGAACTCCTCAGAAGAATCTGATTCGTGGTGAGGGGAGAGAGATAAAAGCTCATTTAGGAACGACATGAACATGCTGCGTAGGTAGCTGTTTATCAGTAAATATCTCCACTGAAATTAAGAAAAACAGTAGCTTAATAAATTAAGTACTTCCTGGTGTGGTTACTGTACTGGTAACTCCCCAAAAGAATCTGGATTGTGGTGAGGGAACAGAGAAAAAAGCTCATTTAGGACCTGCACTTACGAAGGGGGTAGGCAGCTGTATATCAGGGAGTAAACCTTCTGAGAATAAAAACAGCTGGAGCTTCTTAAGTTAATTACACAGGGGAAAGGATAATGTACTGGGAACTCCTCAGAAGAATCTGATTTGTGGTGAGGGGAGAGAGATAAAAGCTCATTTAGGAACGACATGAACATGCTGCGTACATAGCTGTTTATCAGTAAATATCTCCACTGAGATTAAGAAAACCAGTAGCATAATAAATTAAGTACTTCCTGGTATGGTTACTGTACTGGTAACTCCCCAAAAGAATCTGGATTGTGGTGAGGGAACAGAGAAAAAAGCTCATTTAGGACCTGCACTTACGAAGGGGGTAGCCAGCTGTATATCAGGGATAAACCTTCTGAGAATAAAAACAGCTGATGCTTGTTAAGGTAATTACACCGGGGAAAGGATAATGTACTGGGAACTCCTCAGAAGAGTCTGATTTTTGGTGAGGGGAGAGAGATAAAAGCTCATTTAGGAACGACATGAACGTGCTGCGTAGGTAGCTGATTATCAGTAAATATCTCCACTGAGATTAAGAAAAGCAGTAGCTTAATAAATTAAGTACTTCCTGGTATGGTTACTGTACTGGTAACTCCCCAAAAGAATCTGGATTGTGGTGAGGGAACAGAGAAAAAACCTCATTTAGGACCTGCACTTACGAAGGGGGTAGGCAGCTGTATATCAGGGAGTAAACCTTCTGAGAATAAAAACATCTGGAGCTTGTTAAGGTAATTACACAGGGTAAAGGATAATGTACTGGGAACTCCTCAGAAGAATCTGATTTGTGGTGGTGGGAGAGAGATAAAATCTCATTTAGGAACGACATGAACATGCTGCTTAGGTAGCTGTTTATCAGTAAATATCTCCACTCAGATTAAGAAAAGCAGTAGCTTAATAAATTAAGTACTTCCTGGTATGGTTACTGTACTGGTAACTCCCCAAAAGAATCTGGAGTGTGGTGAGGGAAAGGAGAAATAAACTCATTTATGACCTGCACTTACGAAGGGGGAAGGCAGCTGTATATCAGGGAGTAAAGCTTCTGAGAATAAAAAAAGCTGGAGCTTGTTAAGGTAATTACACAGGGGAAAGGATAATGTACTGGGAACTCCTCAGAAGAATCTGATTTGTGGTTAGGGGAGAGAGATAAAAGCTCATTTAGGAACGACATGAACATGCTGCGTACGTAGCTGTTTATCAGTAAATATCTCCACTGAGATTAAGAAAAGCAGTAGCTTAATAAATTAAGTACTTCCAGGTATGGTGACTGTACTGGTAACTCCCCAAAAGAATCTGGATTGTGGTGAGGGAACAGAGAAAAAAGCTCATTTAGGACCTGCACTTACGAAGGGGATAGGCAGCTGTATATCAGGGAGTAAACCTTCTGAGAATAAAAACAGCTGGAGCTTGTTAAGGTAATTACACAGGGGAAAGGATAATGTACTGGGAACTCCTCAGAAGAATCTGATTTGTGGTGAAGGTAGATAGATAAAAGCTCATTAAGGAACGACATGAACATGCTGCGTAGGTAGCTGTTTATCAGTAAATATCTCCACTGAGATTAAGAAAAGCAGTAGCTTAATAAATTAAGTACTTCCTGGTATGGTTACTGTACTGGTAACTCCCAAAAAGAATCTGGATTGTGGTGAGGGAACAGAGAAAAAAGCTCATTTAGGACCTGCACTTACGAAGGGGGTAGGAAGCTGTATATAAGGGAGTAAACTTTCTGAGAATAAAAACAGCTGGAGCTTGTTAAGGAAATTACACAGGGGAAAGGATAATGTACTGGAAACTCCTCTGAAGAATCTGATTTGTGGTGAGGGGAGAGAGATAAAAGCTCATTTAGGAACGACATGAACATGCTGCGTAGGTAGCTGTTTATCAGTAAATATCTCCACTGAGATTAAGAAAAGCAGTAGCTTAATGAATTAAGTACTTCCTGGTATGGTTACTGTACTGGTAACTCCCCAAAAGAATCTGGATTGTGGTGAGGGAACAGAGAAAAAAGCTCATTTAGGACCTGCACTTACGAAGGGGGTAGGCAGCTGTATATCAGGGAGTAAACCTTCTGAGAATAAAAACAGCTGGAGCTTGTTAAGTTAATTACACAGGGAAAGGATAATGTACTGGGAACTCCTCAGAAGAATCTGATTTGTGGTGAGGGGAGAGAGATAAAAGCTCATTTAGGAACGACATGAACATGCTGCGTACGTAGCTGTTTATCAGTAAGTATCTCCACTGAGATTAGGAAAAGCAATAGCTTAATAAATTAAGTACTTCCTGGTATGGTTACTGTACTGGTTACTCCCCAAAAGAATCTGGATTGTGGTGAGGGAACAGAGAAAAAAGCTCATTTAGGACCTGCACTTACGAAGGGGATAGGCAGCTGTATATCAGGGAGTAAACCTTCTGAGAATAAAAACAGCTGGAGCTTGTTAAGGTAATTACACAGGGGAAAGGATAATGTACTGGGAACTCCTCAGAAGAATCAGATTTGTGGTGAGGGAAGAGAGATAAAAGCTCATTTAGGACCTCCACTTACGAAGGGGGTAGGCAGCTGTATATCAGGGAGTAAGCCTTCTGAGAATAAAAACAGCTGGAGCTTGTTAAGGTAATTACACATGGGAAAGGATAATGTACTGGGAACTACTCAGAACAATCTGATTTGTGGTGAGGAGAGAGAGATAAATGCTCATTTAGGAACGAAATGAACATGTGCGTAGGTAGCTGTTTATCACTAAATATCTCCACTGAGATTAAGAAAAGCAGTAGCTTAATAAATTAAGTACTTCCTGGTATGGTTACTGTACTGGTAACTCCCCAAAAGAATCTGGATTGTGGTGAGGGAACAGAGAAAAAAGCTCATTTAGGACATGCACTTACGAAGGGGGTAGGCAGCTGTATACCAGGGAGTAAAACTTCTGAGAATAAAAACAGCTGGAGCTTGTTTAGGTAAATACACAGGGGAAAGGATAATATACTGGGAACTCCTCAGAAGAATCTGATTTGTGGTGAGGGGAGAGAGATAAAAGCTCATTTAGGAACGACATGAACATGCTGCGTAGGTAGCTGTTTATCAGTAAATATCTCCATTGAGATTAAGAAAAGCAGTAGCTTAATAAATTAAGTACTTCCTGGTATGGTTACTGTACTGGTAACTCCCCAAAAGAATCTGGATTGTGGTGAGGGAACAGAGCAAAAAGCTCATTTAGGACCTGCACTTACGAAGGGGGTAGGCAGCTGTATATCAGGGAGTAAACCTTCTGAGAATAAAAACAGCTGGAGCTTCTTAAGGTAATTACACAGGGGAAAGGATAATGTACTGGGAACAACTCAGAAGAATCTGATTTGTGATGAGTGGAGAGAGATAAAAGCTCATTTAGGAACGACATGAACATGCTGTGTAGGTAGCTGTTTATCAGTAAATATCTCCACTGAGATTAAGAAAAGCAGTAGCTTAATAAATTAAGTACTTCCTGGTATGGTTACTGTACTGGTAACTCCCCAAAAGAATCTGGATTGTGGTGAGGGAACAGAGAAAAAAGCTCATTTAGGACCTGCACTTACGAAGGGGGTAGGCAGCTGTATATCAGGGAGTAAACCTTCTGAGAATAAAAACAGCTGGAGCTTGTTAAGGTAATTACACAAGGAAAGGATAATGTACTGGGAACTCCTCAGAAGAATCTGATTTGTGTTGAGGGGAGAGAGATAAAAGCTCATTTAGGAACGACATGAACATGCTGCGTATGTAGCTGTTTATCAGTAAGTATCTCCACTGACATTAGGAAAAGCAATAGCTTAATAAATTAAGTACTTCCTGGTATGGTTACTGTACTGGTAACTCCCCAAAAGAATCTGGATTGTGGTGAGAGAACAGAGAATAAAGCTCATTTAGGACCTGCACTTACGAAGGGGATAGGCAGCTGTATATCAGGGAGTAAACCTTCTGAGAATAAAAACAGCTGGAGCTTGTTAAGGTAATTACACAGGGGAAAGGATAATGTACTGGGAACTCCTCAGAAGAATCTGATTTGTGGTGAGGGAAGAGAGATAAAAGCTCATTTAGGACCTCCACTTACGAAGGGGGTAGGCAGCTGTATATCAGGGAGTAAGCCTTCTGAGAATAAAAACAGCTGGAGCTAGTTAAGGTAATTACACATGGGAAAGGATAATGTACTGGGAACTCCTCAGCACAATCTGATTTGTGGTGAGGAGAGAGAGATAAATGCTCATTTAGGAACGAAATGAACATGTGCGTAAGTAGCTGTTTATCAGTAAATATCTCCACTGAGATTAAGAAAAGCAGTAGCTTAATAAATTAAGTACTTCCTGGTATGGTTACTGTACTGGTAACTCCCCAAAAGAATCTGTATTGGGCTGAGGGAACAGAGAAAAAAGCTCATTTAGGACCTGCAATTACGAAGGGGGTAGGCAGCTGTATATCAGGGAGTAAACCTTCTGAGAATTAAAACAGCTGGAGCTTGTTAAGGTAATTACACAGGGGAAAGGATAATGTACTGGGAACTCCTCAGAAGAATCTGATTTGTGGTGAGGGGAGAGAGATAAAAGCTCATTTAGGAACGACATGAACATGCTGCGTAGGTACCTGTTTATCAGTAAATATCTCCACTGAGATTAAGAAAAGCAGTAGCTTAATAAATTAAGTACTTCCTGGTATGGTTACTGTACTGGTAACTCCCCAAATGAATCTGGATTGTGGTGAGGGAACAGAGAAAAAAGCTCATTTAGGACCTGCACTTACGAAGGGGGTAGGCAGCTGTATATCAGGGAGTAAACCTTCTAAGAATAAATACAGCTGGAGCTTCTTAAGGTAATTACACAGGGGAAAGGATAATGTACTGGGAACTCCTCAGAAGAATCTGATTTGTGATGAGGGGAGAGAGATAAAAGCTCATTTAGGAACGACATGAACATGCTGCGTAGGTAGCTGTTTATCAGTAAATATCTCCACTGAGATTAAGAAAAGCAGTAGCTTAATAAATTAAGTACTTCCTGGTATGGTTACTGTACTGGTAACTCCCCAAAAGAATCTGGATTGTGGTGAGGGAACAGAGAAAAAAGCTCATTTAGGACCTGCACTTACGAAGGGGGTAGGCAGCTGTATACCAGGGAGTAAACCTTCTGAGAATAAAAACAGCTGGAGCTTGTTTAGGTAAATACACAGGGGAAAGGATAATATACTGGGAACTCCTCAGAAGAATCTGATTTGTGGTGAGGGGAGAGAGATAAAAGCTCATTTAGGAACGACATGAACATGCTGCGTAGGTAGCTGTTTATCAGTAAATATCTCCATTGAGATTAAGAAAAGCAGTAGCTTAATAAATTAAGTACTTCCTGGTATGGTTACTGTACTGGTAACTCCCCAAAAGAATCTGGATTGTGGTGAGGGAACAGAGAAAAAAGCTCATTTAGGACCTGCACTTACGAAGTGGGTAGGCAGCTGTATATCAGGGAGTAATCCTTCTGAGAATAAAAACAGCTGGAGCTTCTTAAGGTAATTACACAGGGGAAAGGATAATGTACTGGGAACAACTCAGAAGAATCTGATTTGTGATGAGTGGAGAGAGATAAAAGCTCATTTAGGAACGACATGAACATGCTGTGTAGGTAGCTGTTTATCAGTAAATATCTCCACTGAGATTAAGAAAAGCAGTAGCTTAATAAATTAAGTACTTCCTGGTATGGTTACTGTACTGGTAACTCCCAAAAGAATCTGGATTGTGTTGAGGGAACAGAGTAAAAAGCTCATTTAGGACCTGCACTTACGAAGGGGGTAGGAAGTTCTATATCAGGGAGTAAAACTTCTGAGAATAAAAACAGCTCGAGCTTGTTAAGGTAATTACACAGGGGAAAGGATAATGTACTGGGAAATCCTCAGAAGAATCTGATTTGTGGTGAGGAGAGAGAGATAAAAGCTCATTTAGGAAAGACATGAACATGCTGCGTAGGTAGCTGTTTATCAGTAAATATCTCCACTGAGACTAAGAAAAGCAGTAGGTTAAAAATTAAGTACTTCCTGGTATGGTTACTGTACTGGTAACTCCCCAAAAGAATCTGGATTGTGGTGAGGGAACAGAGAAAAAAGCTCATTTAGGACCTGCACTTACGAAGGGGGTAGGCAGCTGTATATCAGGGAGTAAACCTTCTGAGAATAAAAACAGCTGGAGCTTGTTAAGGTAATTACACAGGGGAAAGGATAATGTACTGGGAACTCCTCAGAAAAATCTGATTTGTGGTGAGGGAAGAGAGATAAAAGCTCATTTAGGACCTCCACTTACGAAGGGGGTAGGCAGCTGTATATCAGGGAGTAAGCCTGCTGAGAATAAAAACAGCTGGAGCTTGTTAAGGTAATTACACATGGGAAAGGATAATGTACTGGGAACTCCTCAGAACAATCTGATTTGTGGTGAGGAGAGAGAGATAAATGCTCATTTAGGAACGAAATGAACATGTGCGTAGGTAGCTGTTTATCAGTAAATATCTCCACTGAGATTAAGAAAAGCAGTAGCTTAATAAATTAAGTACTTCCTGGTATGGTTACTGTACTGGTATCTCCCCAAAAGAATCTGGATTGGGCTGAGGGAACAGAGAAAAAAGCTCATTTAGGACCTGCACTTACGAAGGGGGTAGGCAGCTGTATATCAGCGAGTAAACCTTCTGAGAATTAAAACAGCTGGAGCTTGTTAAGGTAATTACACAGGGGAAAGGATAATGTACTGGTAACTCCTCAGAAGAATCTGATTTGTGGTGAGGGGAGAGAGATAAAAGCTCATTTAGGAACGACATGAACATGCTGCGTAGGTACCTGTTTATCAGTAAATATCTCCACTGAGATTAAGAAAAGCAGTAGCTTAATAAATTAAGTACTTCCTGGTATGGTTACTGTACTGGTAACTCCCCAAATGAATCTGGATTGTGGTGAGGGAACAGAGAAAAATCTCATTTAGGACCTGCACTTACGAAGCGGGTAGACAGCTGTATATCAGGGAGTAAACCTTCTGAGAATAAATACAGCTGGAGCTTCTTAAGGTAATTACACAGGGGAAAGGATAATGTACTGGGAACTCTTCAGAAGAATCTGATTTGTGGTGAGGGGAGAGAGATAAAAGCTCATTTAGGAACGACATGAACATGCTGCGTAAGTAGCTGTTTATCAGTAAATATCTCCACTGAGATTAAGAAAAGCAGTAGCTTAATAAATTAAGTACTTCCTGGTATGGTTACTGTACTGGTAACTCCCAAAAAGAATGTGGATTGTGGTGAGGGAACAGAGTAAAAATCTCATTTAGGACCTTCACTTACGAAGGGGGTAGGAAGTTATATATCAGGGAGTAAACATTCTGAGAATAAAAACAGCTCGAGCTGGTTAAGGTAATTACTCAGGGGAAAGGATAATGTACTGGGAACTCCTCAGAAGAATCTGATTCGTGGTGAGGGGAGAGAGATAAAAGCTCATTTAGGAACGACATGAACATGCTGCGTAGGTAGCTGTTTATCAGTAAATATCTCCACTGAAATTAAGAAAAACAGTAGCTTAATAAATTAAGTACTTCCTGGTGTGGTTACTGTACTGGTAACTCCCCAAAAGAATCTGGATTGTGGTGAGGGAACAGAGAAAAAAGCTCATTTAGGACCTGCACTTACGAAGGGGGTAGGCAGCTGTATATCAGGGAGTAAACCTTCTGAGAATAAAAACAGCTGGAGCTTCTTAAGTTAATTACACAGGGGAAAGGATAATGTACTGGGAACTCCTCAGAAGAATCTGATTTGTGGTGAGGGGAGAGAGATAAAAGCTCATTTAGGAACGACATGAACATGCTGCGTACATAGCTGTTTATCAGTAAATATCTCCACTGAGATTAAGAAAACCAGTAGCATAATAAATTAAGTACTTCCTGGTATGGTTACTGTACTGGTAACTCCCCAAAAGAATCTGGATTGTGGTGAGGGAACAGAGAAAAAAGCTCATTTAGGACCTGCACTTACGAAGGGGGTAGGCAGCTGTATATCAGGGATAAACCTTCTGAGAATAAAAACAGCTGGAGCTTGTTAAGGTAATTACACCGGGGAAAGGATAATGTACTGGGAACTCCTCAGAAGAGTCTGATTTTTGGTGAGGGGAGAGAGATAAAAGCTCATTTAGGAACGACATGAACGTGCTGCGTAGGTAGCTGATTATCAGAAAATATCTCCACTGAGATTAAGAAAAGCAGTAGCTTAATAAATTAAGTACTTCCTGGTATGGTTACTGTACTGGTAACTCCCCAAAAGAATCTGGATTGTGGTGAGGGAACAGAGAAAAAACCTCATTTAGGACCTGCACTTACGAAGGGGGTAGGCAGCTGTATATCAGGGAGTAAACCTTCTGAGAATAAAAACATCTGGAGCTTGTTAAGGTAATTACACAGGGTAAAGGATAATGTACTGGGAACTCCTCAGAAGAATCTGATTTGTGGTGGTGGGAGAGAGATAAAATCTCATTTAGGAACGACATGAACATGCTGCTTAGGTAGCTGTTTATCAGTAAATATCTCCACTCAGATTAAGAAAAGCAGTAGCTTAATAAATTAAGTACTTCCTGGTATGGTTACTGTACTGGTAACTCCCCAAAAGAATCTGGAGTGTGGTGAGGGAAAGGAGAAATAAGCTCATTTATGACCTGCACTTACGAAGGGGGAAGGCAGCTGTATATCAGGGAGTAAAGCTTCTGAGAATAAAAAAAGCTGGAGCTTGTTAAGGTAATTACACAGGGGAAAGGATAATGTACTGGGAACTCCTCAGAAGAATCTGATTTGTGGTTAGGGGAGAGAGATAAAAGCTCATTTAGGAACGACATGAACATGCTGCGTACGTAGCTGTTTATCAGTAAATATCTCCACTGAGATTAAGAAAAGCAGTAGCTTAATAAATTAAGTACTTCCAGGTATGGTGACTGTACTGGTAACTCCACAAAAGAATCTGGATTGTGGTGAGGGAACTGAGAAAAAATCTCATTTAGGACCTGCACTTACGAAGGTGGTAGGCAGCTGTATATCAGGGAGTAAACCTTCTGAGAATAAAAACAGCTGGAGCTTGGTAAGGTAATTACACAGGGTAAAGGATAATGTACTGGGAACTCCTCAGAAGAATCTGATATGTGGTGGGGGAGAGAGATAAAAGCTCATTTAGGAACGACATGAGCATGCTGCTTAGGTAGCTGTTTATCAGTAAATATCTCCACTGAGATTAAGAAAAGCAGTAGCTTAATAAATTAAGTACTTCCTGGTATGGTTACTGTACTGGTAACTCCCCAAAAGAATCTGGATTGTGGTGAGGGAACAGAGAAAAAAGCTCATTTAGGACCTGCACTTATGAAGGGGGTAGGCAGCTGTATATCAGGGAGTAAACCTTCTGAGAATAAAAACAGCTGGAGTTTGTTGAGGTAATTACACAGGGGAAAGGATAATGTACTGGGAACTCCTCAGAAGAATCCGATTTGTGGTGAGGGGAGAGAGATAAAAGCTCATTTAGGAACGACATGAACATGCTGCGTAGGTAGCTGTTTATCAGTAAATATCTCCACTGAGATTAAGAAAACTAGTAGCATAACAAATTAAGTACTTCCTGGTATGGTTACTGTACTGGTAACTCCCCAAAAGAATCTGGATTGTGGTGAGGGAACAGAGAAAAAAGCTCATTTAGGACCTGCACTTACGAAGGGGGTAGGCAGCTGTATAACAGGGAGTAAACCTTCTGAGAATAAAAACAGCTGGAGCTTGTTAAGGTAATTACACAGGGGAAAGGATAATGTACTGGGAACTCCTCAGAAGAATCTGATTTTTGGTGAGGGGAGAGAGATAAATGCTCATTTAGGAACGACATGAACATGCTGCGTACGTAGCTGTTTATCAGTAAATATCTCCAGTGAGATTAAGAAAAGCAGTAGCTTAATAAATTAAGTACTTCCCGGTATGGTTACTGTACTGGTAACTCCCCAAAAGAATCTGGATTGTGGTGAGGGAACAGAGAAAAAAGCTCATTTAGGACCAGCACTTACGAAGGGGGTAGGCAGCTGTATATCAGGGAGTAAACCTTCTGAGAATAAAAACAGCTGGAGCTTGTTGAGGTAATTACACAGGGGAAAGGACAATGTACTGGGACCTCCTCAGAAGAATCTGATTTGTGGTGAGGTGAGAGAGATAAAAGCTCATTTAGGAACGACATGAACATGCTGCGTGAGTAGGTAGCTGTTTATCAGTAAATATCTCCACTGAGATTAAGAAAAGCAGTAGCTTAATAAATTAAGTACTTCCTGGTATGGTTAGTGTACTGGTAACTCCCCAAAAGAATCTGGATTGTGGTGAGGGAACAGAGAAAAAAGCTCATTTAAGACCTGCACTTACGAAGGGGGTAGGCAGCTGTATATCAGGGAGTAAACCTTCTGAGAATAAAAACAGCTGGAGCTTGTTAAGGTAATTACACAGGGGAAAGGATAATGTACTGGGAACTCCTCAGAAGAATCTGATTGGTTTTGAGGGGAGAGAGATAAAAGCTCATTTAGGAACGACATGAACATGCTGCGTACGTAGCTGTTTATCAGTAAATATCTCCACTGAGATTAAGAAAAGCAGTAGCTTAATAAATTAAGTACTTCCTGGTATGGTGACTGTACTGGTAACTCCCCAAAAGAATCTGGATTGTGGTGAGGGAACAGAGAAAAAAGCTCACTTAGGACCTGCACTTACGAAGGTGGTAGGCATCTGTATATCAGGGAGTAAACCTTCTGAGAATAAAAACAGCTGTAGTTGGTTAAGGTAATTACACAGGGGAAAGGATAATGTACTGGGAACTCCTCAGAAGAATCATGATTTGTGGTGAGGGGAGAGAGATCAAAGCTCATTAGGAACGACATGAACATGCTGCGTAGGTAGCTGTTTATCAGTAAATATCTCCACTGAGATTAAGAAGAGCAGTAGCTTAATAAATTAAGTACTTCCTGGTATGGTTACTGTACTGGTAACTCCCCAAAAGATTCTGGATTGTGGTGAGGGAACAGAGAAAAAAGCTCATTTAGGACCTGCACTTACGAAGGGGGTAGGCAGCTGTATATCAGGGAGTAAACCTTCTGAGAATAAAAACAGCTGGAGCTTGTTAAGGAAATTACCCAGGGGAAATGATAGTGTACTGGGAACTCCTCAGAAGAATCT
>NW_025961887.1:0-47161 GCF_023159225.1 Perognathus longimembris pacificus | reverse complement strand
GCTCATTTAGGACCTGCACTTACGAAGGGGGTAGGCAGGTGTATATCAGGGAGTAAACCTTCTGAGAATAAAAACAGCTGGAGCTTGTTAAGGTAATTACACAGGGGAAAGGATAATGTACTGGGAACTCCTCAGAAGAATCTGATTTGTGGTGAGGGGAGAGAGATAAAAGCTCATTTAGGAACGAAATGAACATGCTGCGTAGGTAGCTGTTTATGAGTAAATATCTCCAATGAGATTAAGAAAAGCAGTAGCTTAATAAATTAAGTACTTCCTGGGATGGTTACTGTACTGGTAACTCCCCAAAAGAATCTGGATTGTGGTGAGGGAACAGAGAAAAAAAGCTCATTTAGGACCTGCAATTACGAAGGGTTAGGTAGCTGTATATCAGGGAGTAAACCTTCTGAGAATAAAAACAGCTGGAGCTTGTTAGGTAATTACACAGGGGGAAAGGATAATGTACTGGGAACTCCTCAGAAGAATCTGATTTGTGGTGAGGGGAGAGAGATAAAAGCTCATTTAGGAACGACATGAACATGCCGCCTAGGTAGCTGTTTATCAGTAAATATCTCTACAGAGATTAAGAAAAGCAGAAGCTTAATAAATTAAGTACTTCCTGGTATGGTTACTGTACTGGTAACTTCCCAAAAGAATTTGGATTGTGGTGAGGGAACAGAGGAAAAAGCTCATTTAGGACCTGCACTTATGAAGGAGGTAGGCAGGTGTATATCAGGAATAAACCTCTGAGAATAAAAACAGCTGGAGCTTGTTAAGGTAATTACACAGGGGAAAGGATAATGTACCGGGAACTCCTCAGAAGAATCTGATTTGTGGTGAGGGGAGAGAGATAAAAGCTCATTTAGGAACGACTGAACATGCTGCGTAGGTAGCTGTTTATCAGTAAATATCTCCACTGAGATTAAGAAAAGAAGTAGCTGAATAAATTAAGTACTTCCTGGTATGGTTACTGTACTGGTAACTCCCCAAAAGCATCTGGATTGTGGTGAGGGAGCAGAGAAAAAAGTTCATTAGGACCTGCACTTACGAAGGGGGTAGGCAGCAGTATATCAGGGAGTAAACCTGCTGAGAATAAAAACTGCTGGAGCTTTTTAAGGTAATTACACAGGGGAAAGGATAATGTACTGGGTACTATTCAGAAGAATCTGAGTTGTGGTGAGGGTAGAGAGATAAAAGCTCATTTAGGAACGACATGAACATGCTGCCAAGGTAGCTGTTTATCAGTAAATATCTCCACTGAGATTAAGAAAAGCAGTAGCTTAATAAATTAATTACTCCCTGTATGGTTGCTGTACTGGTAACTCCCCAAAAGAATCTGATTGTTGTGAGGGAACAGAAAAAAAAGCTCCTTTAGGACCAGCACTTACGAGAGGTATGTGTGTAGGTAGGCAGCTGTATATCAGGGAGTAAACCTTCTGAGAATAAAAACAGCTGGAGCTTGTTAAGGTAATTACACAGGGGAAAGGATAATGTACTGGAACTCCTCAGAAGAATCTGATTTGTGGTGAGGGGAGAGAGATAAAAGCTCATTTAGGAACGATATGAACATGCTGCGTAGGTAGCTGTTTATCAGTAAATATCTAAACTGAGATTAAGAAAGCAGTAGCTTAATATATTAGTACTTCCTGGTATGGTTACTGTACTGGTAACTCCACAAAAGAATCTGGATTGTGGTGAGGGAACAGAGAAAAAAGCTCATTTAGGACATGCACTTACGAAGCGGGTAAGCAGCTGAATATCAGGGAGTATCCCTTCTGGGAATAAAAACAGCTGGAGCTTGTTAAGGTAATTACACAGGGGAAAGGATAATGTACTGGGAACTCCTCAGAAGAATCTGATTTGTGGTGAGGGGGAGAGAGATAAAACCTCATTAAGAACGACATGTACATGCTGCGTAGTTAGCTGTTTATCAGTAAATATCTCCACTGAGATAAAAAAAGCAGTAGCTTAATAAATTAAGTACTTCCTGGTATGGTTACAGTACTGGTAACTCCCCAAAAGAATCTGGATTGTGGTGAGGGAACAGAGAAAAAAAGCTGATTTAGGACCAGCACTTACGAAGGGGGTAGGCAGCTGTATATCAGGGAGTAAAACCTTCTGAGAATAAAAACAGCTGGAGCTAATTAAGGTAATTAAACAGGGGAAAGGATAATGTACTGGGAACTCCTCAGAAGAATCTGATTTTGTGGTGAGGGGAGAGAGATAAAAGCTCATTTAGGAACGACATGAACATGCTGCGCAGGCAGCTGTATATCAGGGAGTATCCCTTCTGGGAATAAAAACAGCTGGAGCTTGTTAAGGTAATTACACAGGGGAAAGGATAATGTACTGGGAAATCCTCAGAAGAAATCTGATTTTTGGTGACGGGAGAGAGATAAAAGCTCATTAGGAACGACATGAACATGCTGCGTAGGTAGCTGTTTATCAGTAAATATCTGCACTGAGATTAAGAAAAGCAGTAGCTTAATAAATTAAGTACTTCCTTGTATGGTTACTGTACTGGTAACTCCCCAAAAGAATCTGGATTGTTGTTAGGGAACAGAGAAAAAAGCTCCTTTAGGACCTGCAATTACGAAGGGGGTAGGCAGCTGTATATCAGGGAGTAAACCTTCTGAGAATAAAAACAGCTGGAGCTTGTTAAGGTAATTACACAGGGGGAAAGAATATTGTACTGGGAACTCCTCAGAAGAATCTGATTGTGGTGAGGGGAAAGAGATAAAAGCTCATTTAGGAACGACATGAACATGCAGCGTAGGTAGCTGTATATAAGGGAGTATCCCTTCTGGGAATAAAAACAGCTGGAGCTTGTTAAGGTAATTAAACAGGGGAAAGGATAATGTACTGGGAACTCCTCAGAAGAATCTGATTTGTGGTGAGGGTAGAGAGAAAAAAGCTCATTTAGGAACGACATGAACATGCTGCGTATGTAGCTGTTTATCAGTAAATATCTCCACTGAGATTAAGAAAAGCAGTAGCTTAATAAATTAAGTACTTCCTGGTATGGTTACTGTACTGGTAACTCCCCCAAAGAATCTGGATTGTTGTGAGGGAACAGAGAAAAAAGCTCCTTTAGGACCTGCACTTACGAAGGGGGTAGGCAGCTGTATATCAGGGAGTAAACCTTCTGAGAATAAAAACAGCTGGAGCTTGTTATGGTAATTACACAGGGGAAAGGATAATGTACTGGGAACTCCTCAGAAGAATCTGATTTGTGGTGAGGGGGAGAGAGATAAAAGCTCATTTAGGAACGACATGAACATGCTGCGTAGGCAGCTGTATATCAGGGAGTATCCCTTCTGGGAATAAAAACAGCTGGAGCTTGTTAAGGTAATTAAACAGGGGGGAAAGGATAATGTACTGGGAACTCCTCAGAAGAATCTGATTCGTGGTGAGGGTAGAGAGATAAAAGCTCATTTAGGAACGACATGAACATGCTGCGTAGGTAGCTGTTTATCAGTAAATATCTGCACTGAGATTAAGAAAAAGCAGTAGCTTAATAAATTAAGTACTTCCTGGTATGGTTACTGTACTGGTAACTCCCCAAAAGAATCTGGATTGTTGTGAGGGAACAGAGAAAAAAGCTCCTTTAGGACCTGCACTTACGAAGGGGGGTAGGCAGCTTTTATATCAGGGAGTAAACCTTCTGAGAATAAAAACAGCTGGAGCTTGTTAAGGTAATTACAGAGGGGAAAGGATAATGTACTGGGAACTCCTCAGAAGAATCTGATTTGTGGTGAGGGGGAGAGAGATAAAAGCTCATTTAGGAACGATATGAACATGCTGCGTAGATAGCTGTTTATCAGTAAATATCTCCACTGAGATTAAGAAAAGCAGTAGCTTAATAAATTAAGTACTTCCTGGTATGGTTACTGTACTGGTACCTCCCCAAAACAATCTGGATTGTGGTGTGGGAACAGAGAAAAAAGCTCATTTAGGACCTGCACTTATGAAGGGGGTAGGCAGCTGTATATCAGGGAGTAAACCTTCTGAGAATAAAAACAGCTGGAGCTTTTTAAGGTAATTACACAGGGGAAAGGATAATGTACCGGGAACTCCTCAGAAGAATCTGATTTGTGGTGAGGGGAGAGAGATAAAAGCTCATTTAGGAACGACATGAACATGCTGCGTAGGTCGCTGTTTATCAGTAAATATCTCCACTGAGTTTAAGAAAAGCAGTAGCTTAATAAATTAAGTACTTCCTGGTATGGTTACTGTACTGGTAACTCCCCAAAAGAATCTGGATTGTGGTGAGGGAACAGAGAAAAAAAGCTCATTTAGGACCTGCACTTACAAAGGGGGTAGGCAGCAGTTTATCAGGGAGTAAACCTTCTGAGAATAAAAACTGCTGGAGCTTTTTAAGGTAATTACACAGGGGAAAGGATAATGTACTGGGTACTATTCAGAAGAATCTGAGTTGTGGTGAGGGTAGAGAGATAAAACTCATTTAGGAACGACATGAACATGCTGCGTAGGTAGCTGTTTATCAGTAAATATCTCCACTGAGATTAAGAAAAGCAGTAGCTTAATAAATTAAGTACTTCCTGGTATGGTTACTGTACTGGAAACTCCCCAAAAGCATTTGGATTGTGGTGAGGGAACAGAGAAAAAAGCTCATTTAGGACCTGCACTTTCGAAGGTGGTAGGCAGCTGTATATCAGCGAGTAAACCTTCTGAGAATAAAAACAGCTGGAGCTTGTTAAGGTAATTACACAGGGGAAAGGATAATGTACTGGGAAATCCTCAGAAGAATCTGATTTGTGGTGAGGGGAGAGAGATAAAAGCTCATTTAGGAACGACATGAACATGCTGCGTAGGCAGCTGTATATCAGGAGTATCCCTTCTGGGAATAAAAACAGCTGGAGCTTGTTAAGGTAATTAAACAGCGGAAAGGATAATGTACTGGGAACTCCTCAGAAGAATCTGATTTGTGGTGAGGGTAGAGAGATAAAAGCTCATTTAGGAACGACATGAACATGCTGCATAGGTAGCTGTTTATCAGTAAATATCTCCACTGAGATTAAGAAAAGTAGTAGCTTAATAAATTAAGTACTTCCTTGTATGGTTACTGTACTGGTAACTCCCCAAAAGAATCTGGATTGTGGTGAGGGAAGAGAGAAAAAAGCTCCTTTAGGACCTGCACTTATGAAGGGGGTAGGCAGCTGTATATCAGGGAGTAAAACTTCTGAGAATAAAAACAGCTGGAGCTTGTTAAGGTAATTACACAGGGGAAAGGATAATGTACTGGGAACTCCTCAGAAGAATCTCATTTTGGTGAGGAGGGAGAGAGATAAAAGCTCATTTAGGACGACATGAACATGCTGCGTAGGTAGCTGTTTATCAGTAAATATCTCCACTGAGATTAAGAAAAGCAGTAGCTTAATAAATTAAGTACTTCCTGGTATGGTTACTGTACTGGTAACTCCCCAAAAGAATCTGGATTGTGGTGAAGGAACAGAGAAAAAAGCTCATTTAAGACCTGCACATACGAAGGTGGGTAGGCAGCTGTATATCAGGGAGTAAACCTTCTGAGAATAAAAACAGGTGGAGCTTGTTAAGGTAATTACACAGGGGAAAGGATAATGTACTGGGAACTCCTCAGAAGAATCTGATTTGTGGTGAGGGGAGAGACATAAAAGCTCATTTAGGAACGACATGAACATGCTGCGTAGGTACCTGTTTATCAGTAAATATCTCCACTGAGATTAAGAAAAGCAGTAGCTTAATAAATTAAGTACTTCCTGGTATGGTTACTGTACTGGTAACTCCCCAAAAGAATCTGTAATGAGGTGAGGGAACAGAGAAAAAAGCTCATTTAGGACCTGCAATTACGAAGGGGGTAGGCAGCTGTATATCAGGGAGTAAACCTTCTGAGAATAAAAACAGCTGGAGCTTTTTAACGTAATTACACAGGGGAAAGGATAATGTACTGGGAACTCCTCAGAAGAATCTGATTTGTGGTGAGGGGAGAGAGATAAAAGCTCATTTAGGAAGGACATGAACATGCTGCGTAGGTAGCTGCTTATCAGTAAATATCTCCACTGAGATTAAGAAAAGCAGTAGCTTAATAAATTAAATACTTCCTGGTATGGTTACTGTACTGGTAACTCCCCAAAAGAATCTGGATTGTGGTGAGGGAACAGAGAAAAAAGCTCCTTTAGGACCTGCACTTACGAAGGGGGTATGCAGCTGTGTATCAGGGAGTCAACCTTCTGAGAATAAAAACAGCTGGAGCTTGTTAAGGTGATTACACGGGGGAAAGGATAATGTACTGGGAACTCCTCAGAAGAATCTTATTTGTGGTGAGGGGAGAGAGATAAAAGCTCATTTAGGAACGACATGAACATGCTGCGTAGGTAGCTGTTTATCAGTAAATATCTCCACGGAGATTAAGAAAAGCAGTAGCTTAATAAATTAAGTACTTCCTGGTATGGTTACTGTACTGGTAACTCCCCAACAGAATCTGGATTGTTTTGAGGGAACAGAGAAAAAGCTCCTTTAGGACCTGCACTTACGAAGGGGGTATGCAGCTGTGTATCAGGGAGTAAACCTTCTGAGAATAAAAACAGCTGGAGCTTGTTAAGGTGATTACACGGGGGAAAGGATAATGTACTGGGAACTCCTCAGAAGAATCTTATTTGTGGTGAGGGGAGAGAGATAAAAGCTCATTTAGGAACGACATGAACATGCTGCGTAGGTAGCTGTTTATCAGTAAATATCTCCACCGAGATTAAGAAAGGAAGTAGCTTAATAAATTAAGTACTTCTGGTATGCTTACTGTACTGGTACCTCCCCAAAAGAACCTGGATTGTGGGGAGGGAACAGAGAAAAAAGCTCATTTACGAACTGCTCTTAGGAAGGGCGTAGGCAGCTGTATATCAGGGAGTAAACCTTCTGAGAATAAAAACAGCTGGAGCTTGTTAAGGTAATTACACAGGGGAAAGGATAATGTACTTGGAACTCCTCAGAAGAATCTTAATTGTGGTGAGGGGAGAGAGTTAAAAGCTCATTTAGGAACGACATGAACATGCTGCGTAGGTAGCTGTTTATCAGTAAATATCTCCACTGAGATTAAGAAAAGTAGTAGCTTAATAAATTAAGTACTTCCTGGTATGGTTACTGTACTGGTAACTCCACAACAGAATCTGGATTGTTTTGAGGGAACAGAGAAAAAAGCTCATTTAGGACCTGCACTTAGGAAGAGGGTAGGCAGCTGTATATCAGGGAGTCAACCTTCTGAGAATAAAAACAGCTGGAGCTTGTTAAGGTAATTACACAGGGGAAAGGATAATGTACTGGGAACTCCTCAGAAGAATCTGATTTGTGGTGAGGGGAGAGAGATAAAACTCATTTAGGAACGACATGAACATCCTGCGTAGGTAGCTGCTTATCAGTAAATATCTCCACTGAGATTAAGAAAAGCAGTAGCTTAATAAATTAAATACTTCCTCGTATGGTTACTGTACTGGTAACTCCCCAAAAGAATCTGGATTGTGGTGAGGGAACAGAGAAAAAAGCTCCTTTAGGACCTGCACTTACGAAGGGGGTATGCAGCTGTGTATCAGGGAGTCAACCTTCTGAGAATAAAAACAGCTGGAGCTTGTTAAGGTGATTACACGGGGGAAAGGATAATGTACTGGGAACTCCTCAGAAGAATCTTATTTGTGGTGAGGGGAGAGAGATAAAAGCTCATTTAGGAACGACATGAACATGCTGCGTAGGTAGCTGTTTATCAGTAAATATCTCCACTGAGATTAAGAAAAGCAGTAGCTTAATAAATTAAGTACTTCCTGGTATGGTTATGGTACTGGTAACTCCCCCAAAGAATCTGGATTGTGGTGAAGGAACAGAGAAAAAAGCTCATTTAAGACCTGCACTTACGAAGGGGGTAGGCAGCTGTATATCAGGGAGTAAACCTTCTGAGAATAAAAACAGCTGGAGCTTGTTAAGGTAATTACACAGGGGAAAGGATAATGTACTGGGAACTCCTCAGAAGAATCTGATTTGTGGTGAGGGGAGAGAGATAAAAGCTCATTTAGGAACGACATGAACGTGCTGCGTAGGTAGCTGTTTATCAGTAAATATCTCCACTGAGATTAAGAAAAGAAGTAGCTTAATAAATTAAGTACTTCTGGTATGCTTACTGTACTGGTACCTCCCCAAAAGAACCTGGATTGTGGTGAGGGAACAGAGAAAAAAGCTCATTTACGAACTGCTCTTACGAAGGGGATAGGCAGCTGTATATCAGGGAGTAAACCTTCTGAGAAGAAAAACAGCTGGAGCTTGTTAAGGTAATTACACAGGGGAAAGGATAATGTACTGGGAACTCCTCAGAAGAATCTCATTTGTGGTGAGGGGAGAGAGATAAAAGCTCATTTAGGAACGACATGAACATGCTGCGTAGGTAGCTGTTTATCAGTAAATATCTCCACTGAGATTAAGAAAAGCAGTAGCTTAATAAATTAAGTACTTCCTGGTATGGTTACTGTACTGGTAACTCCCCAAAAGAATCTGGATTGTGGTGAGGGAACAGAGAAAAAAGCTCATTTAGGACCTGCACTTACGAAGGGGGTAGGCAGCTGTATATCAGGGAGTAAACCTTCTGAGAATAAAAACAGCTGGAGCTTTTTAAGGTAATTACACAGGGGAAAGGATAATGTACTGGGAACTCCTCAGAAGAATCTGATTTGTGGTGAGGGGAGAGAGATAAAAGCTCATTTAGGAAGGACATGAACATGCTGCCTAGGTAGCTGCTTATCAGTAAATATCTCCACTGAGATTAAGAAAAGCAGTAGCTTAATAAATTAAATACTTCCTCGTATGGTTACTGTACTGGTACCTCCCCAAAAGAATCTGGATTGTGGTGAAGGAACAGAGAAAAAAGCTCATTTAAGAACTGCACTTACGAAGGGGGTATGCAGCTGTGTATCTGGGAGTAAAGCTTCTGAGAATAAAAACAGCTGGAGCTTGTTAAGGTGATTACACGGGGGAAAGGATAATGTACTGGGAACTCCTCAGAAGAATCTTATTTGTGGTGAGGCGAGAGAGATAAAAGCTCATTTAGGAACGACATGAACATGCTGCGTAGGTAGCTGTTTATCAGTAAATATCTTCACTGAGATTAAGAAAAGAAGTAGCTTAATAAATTAAGTACTTCTGGTATGCTTACTGTACTGGTACCTCCCCAAAAGAACCTGGATTGTGGTGAGGGAACAGAGAAAAAAGCTCATTTAGGACCTGCACTTACGAAGGGGGTAGTCAGCTGTATATCACGGAGTAAACCTTCTGAGAATAAAAACAGCTGGAGCTTGTTAAGGTAATTAAACAGGGAAAAGGATAATGTACTGGGAACTCCTCAGAAAAATCTGATTTGTGGTGAGGGGAGAGAGATAAAAGCTCATTTAGGAACGACATGAACATGCTGCATAGGTAGCTGTTTATCAGTAAATATCTCCACTGAGATTAAGAAAAGCAGTAGCTTAATAAATTAAGTACTTCCTGGTATGGTTACTGTACTGGTAACTCCCCAAAGGAATCTGGATTGTGGTGAGGGAACAGAGAAAAAGCTCATTTAGGACCTGCACTTACGAAGGGGGTAGGCAGCTGTATATCAGGGAGTAAACCTTCTGAGAATAAAAACAGCTGGAGCTTGTTAAGGTAATTACACAGGGGAAAGGATAATGTACTGGAACTCCTCAGAAGAATCTGATTTGTGGTGAGGGGAGAGAGAAAAAAGCTCATTTAGGAACGACATGAACATGCTGCGTACGTAGATGTTTATCAGTAAATATCTCCACAGAGATTAAGAAAAGCAGTAGCTTAATCAATTAAGTACTTCCTGGTATGGTTACTGTACTGGTAACTCCCCAAAACAATCTGGATTGTGGTGAGGGAACAGAGAAAAAAGCTCATTTAGGACCTGCACTTACGAAGGGGGTAGGCAGCTGTATATCAGGGAGTAAACCTTCTCAGAATAAAAACAGCTGGAGCTTGTTAAGGTAATTACACAGGGGAAAGGATAATGTACTGGGAACTCCTGAGAAGAATCTGATTTGTGGTGAGGGGAGAGAGATAAAAGCTCATTTAGGAACGACATGAACATGCTGCGTAGGTAGCTGTTTATCAGTAAATATCTCCAGTGAGATTAAGAAAAGCAGTAGCTTAATAAATTAAGTAGTTCCTCGTATGGTTACTCTACTGGTAACTCCCCAAAAGAATCTGGATTGTGGTGAGGGAAAAGAGAAAAAAGCTCATTTAGGAATTGCACTTACGAAGGGGGTAGGCAGCTGTATATCAGGGAGTGAACCTTCTGAGAATAAAATCAGCTGGAGCTTGTTAAGGTAATTACACAGGGGAAAGGTAATGTACTGGGAACTCCGCAGAAGAATCTGATTTGTGGTGAGGGGAGAGAGATAAAAGCTCATTTAGGAACGACATGAACATGCTGCGTACGTAGCTGTTTATCAGTAAATATCTCCACTGAGATTAAGAAAAGCAGTAGCTTAATAAATTAAGTACTTCCTGGTATGGTTACTGTACTGGTAACTCCCCAAAAGAATCTGGTTTGTTGTGAGGGAACAGAGAAAAAAGCGCATTTAGGACCTGCAATTTCGAAGGGCGTAGGCAGCTGTATATCAGGGAGTAAACCTTCTGAGAATAAAAACAGCTGGAGGTTGTTAAGGTAATTACACAGGGGAAAGGATCATGTACTGGGAACTCCTCAGAAGAATCTGATTTGTGGTGAGGGGAGAGAGATAAAAGCTCATTTAGGAAGGACATGAACATGCTGCGTACGTAGCTGTTTATCAGTAAATATCTCCACTGAGATTAAGAAAAGCAGTAGCTTAATAAATTAAGTACTTCCTGGTATGGTTACTGTACTGGTAACTACCCAAAAGAATCTGGATTGTTTTGAGGGAACAGAGAAAAAAGCTCATTTAAGACCTGCACTTACGAAGGGGGTAGGCAGCTGTATATCAGGGAGTAAACCTTCTGAGAATAAAAACAGCTGGAGCTTGTTAAGGTAATTACACAGGGGAAAGGATAATGTACTGGGAACTCCTCAGAAGAATCTCATTTGTGGTGAGGGGAGAGAGATAAAAGCTCATTTAGAACGACATGACCATGCTGCGTAGGTAGCTGTTTATCAGTAAATATCTCCACTGAGATTAAGAAAAGCAGTAGCTTAATAAATTAAGTACTTCCTGGTATGGTTACTATACTAGTAACTCCCAAAAAGAATCTGGATTGTGGTGAGGGAACAGAGAAAAAAGCTCATTTAGGACCTGCACTTACGAAGGGGGTAGGCAGCTGTATATCAGGGAGTAAACCTTCTGAGAATAAAAACAGCTGGATCTTGTTAAGGTAATTACACAGGGGAAAGGATAATGTACTGGGAACTCCTCAGAAAAATCTGATTTGTGGTGAGGGGAGAGAGATAAAAGCTCATTTAGGAACGACATGAACATGCTGCATAGGTAGCTGTTTATCAGTAAATATCTCCACTGAGATTAAGAAAAGCAGTAGCTTAATAAATTAAGTACTTCCTGGTATGGTTACTGTACTGGTAACTCCCCAAAAGAATCTGGATTGTGGTGAGGGAACAGAGAAAAAAGTTCATTTAGGACCTGCACTTACGAAGGGGGTAGGCTCTGTATATCAGGGAGTCAACCTTCTGAGAATAAAAACAGCTGGAGTTTGTTATGGTAATTACACAGGGGAAAGGATAATGTACTGGGAACTCCTCAGAAGAATCTGATTTGTGGTGACGGGAGAGAGATAAAAGCTCATTTAGGAACGACATGAACATGCTGCGTAGTCAGCTGTTTATCAGTAAATATCTCCACTGAGATTAAGAAAAGCAGTAGCTTAATAAATTAAGTACTTCCTGGTATGGTTACTGTACTGGTAACTCCCCAAAAGAATCTGGATTGTGGTGAGGGAACAGAGAAAAAAGCTCATTTAGGACCTGCACTTACGAAGGGGGAAGGCAGCTGTATATGAGGGAGTAAACCTTCTGAGAATAAAAACAGCTGGAGCTTGTTAAGGTAATTACACAGGGGAAAGGATAATGTACTGGGAACTCCTCAGAAGAATCTGATTTGTGGTGAGGGGAGAGAGATAAAAGCTCATTTAGGAACGACATGAACATGCTGCGTAGGTAGCTGTTTATCAGTAAATATCTCCACTGAGATTAAGAAAAGCAGTAGCTTAATAAATTAAGTACTTCCTGGTATGGTTACTGTACTGGTAACTCCCCAAAAGAATCTGGATTGTGGTGAGGGAACAGAGAAAAAAGCTCATTTAGGACCTGCACTTACGAAGGGGGTAGGCAGCTGTATATCAGGGAGTAAACCTTCTGAGAATAAAAACAGCTGGAGCTTGTTAAGGTAATTACACAGGGGAAAGGATAATGTACTGGGAACTCCTCAGAAGAATCTGATTTGTGGTGAGGGGAGAGAGATAAAAGCTCATTTAGGAACGACATGAACATGCTGCGTAGGTAGCTGTTTATCAGTAAATATCTCCACTGAAATTAAGAAAAGCAGTAGCTTAATAAATTAAGTACTTCCTGGTATGATTACTGTACTGGTAACTCCCCAAAAGAATCTGGATTTTGTTGAGGGAACAGAGAAAAAAGCTCATTTAGGACCTGCACTTACGAATGGGGTAGGCAGCTGTATATCAGGGAGTAAACCTTCTGAGAATAAAAACAGCTGGAGCTTGTTAAGGTAATTACAGAGGGGAAAGGATAATGTACTGAGAACTCGTCAAAAGAATCTGATTTGTGGTGAGGGGAGAGAGATAAAAGCTCATTTAGGAAGGACATGAACACGCTGCGTACGTAGCTGTTTATCAGTAAATATCTCCACTGAGATTAAGAAAAGCAGTAGCTTAATAAATTAAGTACTTCCTGGTATGGTTACTGTACTGGTAACTACCCAAAAGAATCTGGATTGTTTTGAGGGAACAGAGAAAAAAGCTCATTTAGGACCTGCACTTACGAAGGGGGTAGGCAGCTGTATATCAGGGAGTAAACCTTCTGAGAATAAAAACAGCTGGAGCTTGTTAAGGTAATTACACAGGGGAAAGGATAATGTACTGGGAACTCCTCAGAAGAATCTCATTTGTGGTGAGGGGAGAGAGATAAAAGCTCATTTAGGAACGACATGACCATGCTGCGTAGATAGCTGTTTATCAGTAAATATCTCCACTGAGATTAAGAAAAGCAGTAGCTTAATAAATTAAGTACTTCCTGGTATGGTTACTGTACTGGTAACTCCCCAAAACAATCTGGATTGTGGTGAGGGAATAGAGAAAAAAGCTCCTTTAGGACCTTCACTTACGAAGGGGGTAGGCAGCTGTATATCAGGGAGTAAACCTTCTGAGAATAAAAACAGCTGGCGCTTGTTAAGGTAATTACACAGGGGAAAGGATAATGTACTGGGAACTCCTCTGAAGAATCTGATTTGTGGTGAGGGGAGAGAGATAAAAGCTCATTTAAGAACGACAGGAACATGCTGCGTAGGTAGCTGTTTATCAGTAAATATCTCCACTGTGATTAAGAAAAGCAGTAGCTTAATAAATTAAGTGCTTCCTGGTATGGTTACTGTACTGGTAACTCCCCAAAAGAATCTGGATTGTGGTGAGGGAACAGAGAAAAAAGCTCATTTAGGATTTGCACTTACGAAAGACGTGGGCAGCAGTATATCAGGGAGTAAATCTTCTGAGAATAAAAACAGCTGGAGCTTGTTAAGGTAATTACACAGGGGAAAGGAAAATGTACTGGGAACTCCTCAGAAGAATCTGATTTGTGGTGAGGGGAGAGAGATAAAAGCTCATTTAGGAACGACATGAACATGCTGCGTAGGTAGCTGTTTATCAGTAAATATCTCCACTGAGATTAAGAAAAGCAGTAGCGTAATAAATTAAGTACTTCCTGGTATGGTTACTGTACTGGTACCTCGCCAAAAGAATCTGGATTGTGGTGAAGGAACAGAGAAAAAAGCTCATTTAAGACCTGCACTTACGAAGGGGGTATGCAGCTGTGTATCAGGGAGTAAACCTTCTGAGAATAAAAACAGCTGGAGCTTGTTAAGGTGATTACACGGGGGAAAGGATAATGTACTGGGAACTCCTCAGAAGAATCTTATTTGTGGTGAGGCGAGAGAGTTAAAAGCTCATTTAGGAACGACATGAACATGCTGCGTAGGTAGCTGTTTATCAGTAAATATCTTCACTGAAATTAAGAAAAGAAGTAGCTTAATAAATTAAGTACTTCTGGTATGCTTACTGTACTGGTACCTCCCCAAAAGAACCTGGATTGTGGTGAGGGAACAGAGAAAAAAGCTCATTTAGGACCTGCACTTACGAAGGGGGTAGTCAGCTGTATATCACGGAGTAAACCTTCTGAGAATAAAAACAGCTGGAGCTTGTTAAGGTAATTAAACAGGGGAAAGGATAATGTACTGGGAACTCCTCAGAAAAATCTGATTTGTGGTGAGGGGAGAGAGATAAAAGCTCATTTAGGAACGACATGAACATGCTGCATAGGTAGCTGTTTATCAGTAAATATCTCCACTGAGATTAAGAAAAGCAGTAGCTTAATAAATTAAGTACTTCCTGGTATGGTTACTGTACTGGTAACTCCCCAAAAGAATCTGGATTGTGGTGAGGGAACAGAGAAAAAAGCACATTTAGGACCTGCACTTACGAAGGGGGTAGGCAGCTGTATATCAGGGAGTCAACCTTCTGAGAATAAAAACAGCTGGAGCTTGTTAAGGTAATTACACAGGGGAAAGGATAATGTACCGGGAACTCCTCAGAAGAATCTGATTTGTGGTGAGAGGAGAGAGATAAAAGCTCATTTAGGAACGACATGAACATGCTGCGTAGGTAGCTGTTTATCAGTAAATATCTCCACTGAGATTAAGAAAAGCAGTAGCTTAATAAATTAAGTACTTCCTGGTATGGTTACTGTACTGGTAACTCCCCAAAGGAATCTGGATTGTGGTGAGGGAACAGAGAAAAAAGCTCCTTTAGGACCTGCACTTACGAAGGGGGTAGGCAGCTGTATATCAGGGAGTAAACCTTCTGAGAATAAAAACAGCTGGAGCTTGTTAAGGTAATTACACAGGGGAAAGGATAATGTACTGGGAACTCCTCAGAAGAATCTGATTTGTGGTGAGGGGAGAGAGAAAAAAGCTCATTTAGGTACGACATGAACATGCTGCGTACGTAGATGTTTATCAGTAAATATCTCCACAGAGATTTAGAAAAGCAGTAGCTTAATCAATTAAGTACTTCCTGGTATGGTTACTGTACTGGTAACTCCCCAAAAGAATCTGGATTGTGGTGAGGGAACAGAGAAAAAAGCTCATTTAGGACCTGCACTTACGAAGGGGGTAGGCAGCTGTATATCAGGGAGTAAACCTTCTCAGAATAAAAACAGCTGGAGCTTGTTAAGGTAATTACACAGGGGAAAGGATAATGTACTGGGAACTCCTCAGAATCTGATTTGTGGTGAGGGGAGAGAGATAAAAGCTCATTTAGGAACGACATGAACATGCTGCGTAGGTAGCTGTTTATCAGTAAATATCTCCAGTGAGATTAAGAAAAGCAGTAGCTTAATAAATTAAGTAGTTCCTGGTATGGTTACTCTACTGGTAACTCCCCAAAAGAATCTGGATTGTGGTGAGGGAACAGAGAAAAAATCTCATTTAGGAATTGCACTTACGAAGGGGGTAGGCAGCTGTATATCAGGGAGTGAACCTTCTGAGAATAAAATCAGCTGGAGCTTGTTAAGGTAATTACACAGGGGAAAGGTAATGTACTGGGAACTCCGCAGAAGAATCTGATTTGTGGTGAGGGGAGTGAGATAAAAGCTCATTTAGGAACGACATGAACATGCTGCGTACGTAGATGTTTATCAGTAAATATCTCCACTGAGATTAAGAAAAGCAGTAGCTTAATAAATTAAGTACTTCCTGGTATGGTTACTGTACTGGTAACTCCCCAAAAGAATCTGGTTTGTTGTGAGGGAACAGAGAAAAAAGCGCATTTAGGACCTGCAATTTCGAAGGGGGTAGGCAGCTGTATATCAGGGAGTAAACCTTCTGAGAATAAAAACAGCTGGAGCTTGTTAAGGTAATTACACAGGGGAAAGGATAATGTACTGGGAACTCCTCAGAAGAATCTGATTTGTGGTGAGGGGAGAGAGATAAAAGCTCATTTAGGAAGGACATGAACATGCTGCGTACGTAGCTGTTTATCAGTAAATATCTCCACTGAGATTAAGAAAAGCAGTAGCTTAATAAATTAAGTACTTCCTGGTATGGTTACTGTACTGGTAACTACCCAAAAGAATCTGGATTGTTTTGAGGGAACAGAGAAAAAAGCTCATTTAGGACCTGCACTTACGAAGGGGGTAGGCAGCTGTATATCAGGGAGTAAACCTTCTGAGAATAAAAACAGCTGGAGCTTGTTAAGGTAATTACACAGGGGAAAGGATAATGTACTGGGAACTCCTCAGAAGAATCTCATTTGTGGTGAGGGGAGAGAGATAAAAGCTCATTTAGGAACGACATGACCATGCTGCATAGGTAGCTGTTTATCAGTAAATATCTCCACTGAGATTAAGAAAAGCAGTAGCTTAATAAATTAAGTACTTCCTGGTATGGTTACTATACTAGTAACTCCCAAAAAGAATCTGGATTGTGGTGAGGGAACAGAGAAAAAAGCTCATTTAGGATCTGCACTTACGAAGGGGGTAGGCAGCTGTATATCAGGGAGTAAACCTTCTGAGAATAAAAACAGCTGGAGCTTGTTAAGGTAATTACACAGGGGAAAGCAGAATGTACTGGGAACTCCTCAGAAGAATCTGATTTGTGGTGAGAGGAGAGAGATAAAAGCTCATTTAGGAACGACATGAACATGCTGCGTAGGTAGCTGTTTATCAGTAAATATCTCCACTGAGATTAAGAAAAGCAGTAGCTTAATAAATTAAGTACTTCCTGGTATGGTTACTGTACTGGTAACTCCCCAAAAGAATCTGGATTGTGGTGAGGGAACAGAGAAAAAAGCTCATTTAGGACCTGCACTTACGAAGGGGGTAGGCAGCTGTATATCAGGGAGTAAACCTTCTCAGAATAAAAACAGCTGGAGCTTGTTAAGGTAATTACACAGGGGAAAGGATAATGTACTGGGAACTCCTCAGAAGAATCTGATTTGTGGTGAGGGGAGAGAGATAAAAGCTCATTTAGGAACGACATGAACATGCTGCGTAGGTAGCTGTTTATCAGTAAATATCTCCAGTGAGATTAAGAAAAGCAGTAGCTTAATAAATTAAGTCGTTCCTGGTATGGTTACTCTACTGGTAACTCCCCAAAAGAATCTGGATTGTGGTGAGGGAACAGAGAAAAAAGCTCATTTAGGAATTGCACTTACGAAGGGGGTAGGCAGCTGTATATCAGGGAGTGAACCTTCTGAGAATAAAATCAGCTGGAGCTTGTTAAGGTAATTACACAGGGGAAAGGTAATGTACTGGGAACTCCGCAGAAGAATCTGATTTGTGGTGAGGGGAGAGAGATAGAAGCTCATTTAGGAACGACATGAACATGCTGCGTGCGTAGATGTTTATCAGTAAATATCTCCACTGAGATTAAGAAAAGCAGTAGCTTAATAAATTAAGTACTTCCTGGTATGGTTACTGTACTGGTAACTCCCCAAAAGAATCTGGTTTGTTGTGAGGGAACAGAGAAAAAAGGGCATTTAGGACCTGCAATTTCGAAGGGGGTAGGCAGCTGTATATCAGGGAGTAAACCTTCTGAGAATAAAAACAGCTGGTGCTTGTTAAGGTAATTACACAGGGGAAAGGATAATGTACTGGGAACTCCTCAGAAGAATCTGATTTGTGGTGAGGGTAGAGAGATAAAAGCTCATATAGGAACGACATGAACATGCTGCGTACGTACCAGTTTATCAGTAAATATCTCCACTGAGATTAAGAAAAGCAGTAGCTTAATAAATTAAGTACTTCCTGGTATGGTTACTGTACTGGTAACTCCCCAAAAGAATCTGGATTGTGGTGAGGGAACAGAGAAAAAAGCTCATTTATTACCTGCAATTACAAAGGGGGTAGGCAGCTGTATATCAGGGAGTAAACCTTCAGAGAATAAAAACAGCTGGAGCTTGTTAAGGTAATTACACAGGGGAAAGGATAATGTACTGGGAACTCCTCAGAAGAATCTGATTTGTGGTGAAGGTAGAGAGATAAAAGCTCATTTAGGAACGACATGAACATGCTGCATACTTAGCTGTCTATCAGTAAATATCTACAATGATATTAAGAAAAGCAGTAGCTTAATAAATTAAGTACTTCCTGCTATGGATACTGTACTGCTAACTCCCGAAAAGAATCTGGATTGTGGTGAGGGAACAGAGAAAAAAGCTCATTTAGGACCTGCACTTACGAAGGAGGTAGGCAGCTGTATATCAGGGAGTAAACCTTCAGAGAATAAAAACAGCTGGAGCTTGTTAAGGTAATTACACAGGGGAAAGGATAATGTACTGGGAACTCCTCAGAAGAATCTGATTTGTGGTGAGGGGAGAGAGATAAAACCTCATTTAGGAACGACATGAACATGCTGCGTAGGTGCTGTTTATCAGTAAATATCTCCACTGAGATTAAGAATAGCAGTAGCTTAATAAATTAAGTACTTCCTGGTAAGGTTACTGTACTGGTAACTCCCCAAAAGAATCTGGATTGTGGTGAGGGAACAGAGAAAAAAGCTCATTTATGATCTGCACTTACGAAGGGGTTAGGCAGTTGTATATCAGGGAGTAAACCTTCTGAGAATAAAAAGAGCTGGAGCTTGTTAAGGTAATTACACAGGGGAAAGGATAAAGTACTGGGAACTCCGCAGAAGAATCTGGTTTGTTGGTGAGTGGACAGAGATAAAAGATGATTTAGGTACGACATGAACATGCTGCGTAGGTAGCTGTTTATCAGTAAATATCTCCACTGAGATATAGAAAAGCAGTAGCTTAATAAATTAAGAACTTCCTGGTAAGGTTACTGTATTGGTAACTCCCCAAATGAATCTGCATTGTGGTGAGGGAACAGAGAAAAAAGCTCATTTAGGACCTGCACTTACGAAGGGGGTAGGCAGCTGTATATCAGGGAGTAAACCTTCTGAGAATAAAAACAGCTGGAGCTTGTTAAGGTAATTACACAGAGGAAAGGATAATGTACTGGGAACTCCTCAGAAGAATCTGATATGTGGTGAGGGGAGAGAGATAAAAGCTCATTTAGGAACGACATGAACATGCTGCGTAGGTAGCTGTTTATCAGTAAATATCTCCACTGAGATTAAGAAAAGCAGTAGCTGAATAAATTAAGTACTTCCTGGTATGGATACTGTACTGGTAACTCCCCAAATGAATCTGGATTGTGGTGAGGGAACAGAGCAAAAAGCTCATTTAGGAACGACATGAACATGCTGCGTAGGTAGCTGTTTATCAGTAAATATCTCCACTGAGATTAAGAAAAGCAGTAGCTTAATAAATTAAGTACTTCCTGGTATGCTTACTGAACTGGTAACTCCCCAAAAGAATCTGGATTGTGTTGAGGGAACAGAGAAAAAAGCTCATTTAGGACCTACACTTACGAAGGGGGTAGGCAGCTGTATATCAGGGAGTAAACCTTCTGAGAATAAAAACAGCTGGAGCTTGTTAAGGTAATTACACAGCGGAAAGGATAATGTACTGGGAACTCCTCACAAGAATCTGATTTGTGGTGAGGGGAGAGAGATAAAAGCTCATTTAGGAACGACATGAACATGCTGCGTAGGTAGCTGTTTATCAGTAAATATCTCCACTGAGATTAAGAAAAGCAGTAGCTTAATAAATTAAGTACTTCCTGGTATGGTTACTGTAATGTTAACTCCCCAAAAGAATCTGGATTTGCTGAGGGAACAGAGAAAAAAGTTAATTTAGGACCTGCACTTACGAAGGGGGTAGGCAGCTGTATATCAGGGAGTAAACCTTCTGAGAATAAAAACAGCTGGAGCTTGTTAAGGTAATTACACAGGGGAAAGGGTAATGTACTGGGAACTCCTCAGAAGAATCTGATTTGTGGTGAGGGGAGAGAGATAAAAGCTCATTTAGGAACGACATGAACATGCTGCGTAGGTAGCTGTTTATCAGTAAATATCTCCCCTGAGATTAAGAAAAGCAGTAGCTTAATAAATTAAGTACTTCCTGGTATGGTTACTGTACTGGTAACTCCCCAAAAGAATCTGGATTGTGGTGAGGGAACAGAGAAAAAAGCTCATTTACGACCTGCACTTACGAAGGGGGTAGGCAGCTGTATATCAGGGAGTAAACCTTCTGAGAATAAAAACAGCTGGAGCTTGTTAAGGTAATTACACAGGGGAAAGGATAATGTACTGGGAACTCCTCAGACGAATCTGATTTGTGGTGAGGGGAGAGAGATAAAAGCTCATTTAGGAACGACATGAACATGCTGCGTAGGTAGCTGTTTATCAGTAAATATCTCCACTGAGATTATGAAAAGCAGTAGCTTAATAAATTAAGTACTTCCTGGTATGGTTACTGTACAGGTAACTCCGCAAAAGAATCTGGATTGTGTTGAGGGAACAGAGAAAAAAGCTCATTTAGGACCTGCACATACGAAGGGGGTAGGCAGCTGTATATCAGGGAGTAAACCTTCTGAGAATAAAAAAAGCTGGAGCTTGTTAAGGTAATTACACAGGGGAAAGGATAATGTACTGGGAACTCCTCAGAAGAATCTGATTTGTGGTGAGTTGAGAGAGATAAAAGCTCATTTAGGAACGACATGAACATGCTGCGTAGGTAGCTGTTTATCAGTAAATATCTCCACTGAGATTAAGAAAAGCAGTAGCTTAATAAATTAAGTACTTCCTGGTATGGTTACTGTACTGGTAACTCCCCAAAAGAATGTGGATTTGCTGAGGGAACAGAGAAAAAAGCTCATTTAGGACCTGCACTTACGAAGGGAGTAGGCAGTTGTATATCAGGGAGTAAACCTTCTGAGAATAAAAACAGCTGGAGCTTGTTAAGGTAATTACACAGGGGAAAGGATAAGGTACTGGGAACTCCTCAGAATTATCTGATATGTGGTGAGGGGAGAGAGATAAAAGCTCATTTAGGAACGACATGAACATGCTGCGTAGGTAGCTGTTTATCAGTAAATATCTCCACTGAGATTAAGAAAAGCAGTAGCTTAATAAATTAAGTACTTCCTGGTATGGATACTGTACTGGTAACTCCCCAAAAGAATCTGGATTGTGGTGAGGGAACAGAGAAAAAAGCTCATTTAGGAACGACATGAACATGCTGCGTAGGTAGCTGTTTATCAGTAAATATCTCCACTGAGATTAAGAAAAGCAGTAGCTTAATAAATTAAGTACTTCCTGGTATCGTTACTGTACTGGTAACTCCCCAAAAGAATCAGGATTGTGGTGAGGGAACAGAGAAAAAAGCTCATTTAGGACCTGCACTTACGAAGGGGGTATACAGCTGTATATCAAGGAGTAAACCTTCTGAGAATAAAAACAGCTGGAGCTTGTTAAGGTAATTACACAGGGGAAAGGATAATGTACTGGGAACTCCTCAGAAAAATCTGATTTGTGGTGAGGGGAGAGAGATAAAAGCTCATTTAGGAACGACATGAACATGCTGCGTAGGTAGCTGTTTATCATTAAATATCTCCACTGAGATTAAGAAAAGCAGTAGCTTAATAAATTAAGTACTTCCTGGTATGGTTACTGTACTGGTAACTCCCCAAAAGAATCTGGATTGTGGTGAGGGACAGAGAAAAAAGCTCATTTAGGACCTGCACTTACAAAGGGGGTATGCAGCTGTATATCAGGGAGTAAACCTTCTGAGAATAAAAACAGCTGGAGCTTGTTAAGGTAATTACACAGGGGAAAGGATAATGTACTGGGAACTCCTCAGAAGAATCTGATTTGTGGTGAGGGGAGAGAGATAAAATATCATTTAGGAACGACATGAACATGCTGCGTACGTAGCTGTGTATCAGTAAATATCTCCACTGAGATTAAGAAAAGCAGTAGCTTCATGAATTAAGTATTTCCTGTTATGGTTATTGTACTGGTAATTCCCCAAAAGAATCTGGATTGTGGTGAGGGAACAGAGAAAAATGCTCATTTAGGACCTGCAGTTACGAAGGGGATAGGCAGCTGTATATCAGTGAGTAAAAGTTCTGAGAATAAAAACAGCTGGAGCTTGTTAAGGTAATTACACAGGGGAAAGGATAATGTACTGGGAACTCCTCAGAAGAATCTGATTTGGTTTGAGGGGAGAGAGATAAAAGCTCATTTAGGAACGACATGAACATGCTGCGTAGGTAGCTGTTTATCAGTAAATATCTCCACTGAGATTAAGAAAAGCAGTAGCTTAATAAATCAAGTACTTCCTGGTATGGTTACTGTACTGGTAACTCCCCAAAAGAATCTGGATTGTGGTGAGGGAACAGAGAAAAAAGCTCATTTCGGACCTGCACTTACGAAGGGGGTAGGCAGCTGTATATCAGGGAGTAATCCTTCTGAGAATAAAAACAGCTGGAGCTTGTTTAGGTAATTACACAGGGGAAAAGATAATGTACTGGGAACTCCTCAGAAGAATCTGATTTGTGGTGAGGGGAGAGATATAAAAGCTCATTTGGGAACGACATGAACATGCTGCGTAGGTAGCTGTTTATCAGTAAATATCTCCACTGAGATTAAGAAAAGCAGTGGCTTAATAAATTAAGTACTTCCTGGTATGGTTACTGTACTGGTATCTCCCCAAAAGAATCTGGATTGTGGTGAGGGAACAGAGAAAAAATCTCATATAGGACCTGCACTTACGAAGGGGGTAGGCAGCAGTATATCAGGGATTAAACCTTCTGAGAATAAAAACAGCTGGAGCTTGTTAAGGTAATTAACAGGGGAAAGGATAATGTACTGGGAACTCCTCAGAAGAATCTGATTCGTGGTGAGGGGAGAGAGATAAAAGCTCATTTAGGAACGACATGAACATGCTGCGTAGGTAGCTGTTTATCAGTAAATATCTCCACTGAGATATAGAAAAGCAGTAGCTTAATAAATTAAGTACTTCCTGGTATGGTTACTGTACTGGTAACTCCACAAATAAATCTGGATTGTGGTTAGGGAACACAGAAAAAAGCTCATTTAGGACCTGCACTTACGAAGGGGGTATGCAGCTGTATATCAGGGAGTATCGCTTCTGAGAATAAAAACAGCTGGAGCTTGTTAAGGTAATTACACAGGGGAAAGGATAATGTACTGGGAACTCCTCAGAAGAATCTGATTTGTGGTGCGGGGAGAGAGATAAAAGCTCATTTAGGAACGACATGAACATGCTGCGTAGGTAGCTGTTTATCAGTAAATATCTCCACTGAGATTAAGAAAAGCAGTAGCTTAATGAAATAAGTACTTCCTGCTGTGGTTACTGTACTGGTAACTTCCCAAAAGAATCTGGATTGTGGTGAGGGAACAGAGAAAAAAGCTCATTTAGGACCTGCACTTACGAAGGGGGTAGGCAGCTGTATATCAGGGAGTAAACCTTCTGAGAATAAAAACAGCTGGAGCTTGTTAAGGTAATTACACAGGGGAAAGGATAATGTACTGGGAACTCCTCAGAAGAATCTGATTTGTGGTGAGGGGAGAGAGATAAAAGCTCATTTAGGAACGACATGAACATGCTGCGTAGGTAGCTGTTTATCAGTAAATATCTCCAATGAGATTACGAAAAGCAGTAGCGTAATAAATTAAGTACTTCCTTGTATGGTTACTGTACTGGTAACTCCCCAAAAGTATCTGGATTGTGGTGAGGGAACAGAGAAGAAAGCTCATTTAGGACCTGCACTTTCGAAGAGGCTAGGCAGCAGTATATCAGAGAGTAAACCTTCTGAGAATAAAAACATCTGGAGCTTGTTAAGGTAATTACACAGGGGGAATTACAATGTAATGGGAACTCCTCAGAAGAATCTGATTGTTGGTGAGGGGAGAGAGATAAAAGCTCATTTTTGAACGACATGAACATGCTGCTTAGGTAGCTGTTTATCAGTAAATATCTCCACTGAGATTAAGAAAAGCAGTAGCTTAATAAATTAATTACTTCCTGGTATGGTTACTGTACTGGTAACTCCCCAAAAGAATCTGGATTGTGGTGAGGGAACAGAGAAAAAAGCTCATTTAGGACCTGTACTTACGAAGGTGGTAGGCAGCTGTATAACAGGGAGTAAACCTTTTGAGAATAAAAACCGCTGGAGCTTGTTAAGGTAATTACACAGGGGGAATTATAATGTACTGGGAACTCCTCAGAAGAATCTGATTGATGGTGAAGCAAGAGAGATAAACGCTCATTTAGGAACGACATGAACATGCTGCTTAGGTAGCTGTTTATCAGTAAATATCTCCACTGAGATTAAGAAAAGCAGTAGCTTAATAAATTAATTACTTCCTGGTATGGTTACTGTACTGGTAACTCCCCAAAAGAATCTGGATTGTGGTGAGGGAACAGAGAAAAAAGCTCATTTAGGACCTGCACTTACGAAGGGGGTAGGCAGCTGTATATCAGGGAGTAAACCTTCGGAGAATAAAAACAGCTGGAGCTTGTTAAGGTAATTACACAGGGGAAAGGATAATGTACTGGGAACGCCTCAGAAGAATCTGATTTGTGGTGAGGGGAGAGAGATAAAAGCTCATTTAGGAACGACATGTACATGCTGCGTAGGTAGCTTTTTATCAGTAAATATCTCCACTGAGTTTAAGAAAAGCAGTAGCTTAATAAATTAAGTACTTCCTGGTATGGTTACTGTACTGGTAACTCCCCAAAAGAATCTGGATTGTGGTGAGGGAACAGAGAAAAAAGCTCATTTAGGACCTGCACTTACGAAGGGGGTAGGCAGCTGTATATCAGGGAGTAAACCTTCTGAGAATAAGAACAGCTGGAGCTTGTTAAGGTAATTACACAGGGGAAAGGATAATGTACTGGGAACTCCTCAGAAGAATCTGATTTGTGGTGAGGGGAGAGAGATAAAAGCTCATTTAGGAACGACATGAACATGCTGCGTAGGTAGCTCTTTATCAGTAAATATGTCCACTGAGATTAAGAAACGCAGTAGCTTAATAAATTAAGTACTTCCTGGTATGGTTACTGTACTGGTAACTCCCAAAAAGAATCTGGATTGTGGTGAGGGAACAGAGAAAAAAGCTCATTTAGGACCTGCACTTACGAAGTGGGTAGGCAGCTGTATATCAGGGAGTAAACTTTCTGAGAATAAAAACAGCTGGAGCTTGTTAAGGTAATTACACAGGGGAAAGGATAATGTACTGGGAACTCCTCAGAAGAATCTGATTTGTGGTGAGGGGAGAGAGATAAAAGCTCATTTAGGAACGACATGAACATGCTGCGTAGGTAGCTGTTTATCAGTAAATATCTCCACTGAGTTTCAGAAAAGCTGTAGCTTAATAAATTAAGTACTTCCTGGTATGGTTACTGTACTGGTAACTCCCCAAAAGAATCTGGATTGGGGTGAGGGAACAGAGAAAAAAGCTCATTTAGGACCTGCACGTACGAAGGGGGTAGGCAGCTGTATATCAGGGAGTAAACCTTCTGAGAATAAAAACAGCTGGAGCTTGTTAAGGTAATTACACAGGGGAAAGGATAATGTACTGGGAACTCCTCAGAAGAATCTGATTTGTGGTGAAGGGAGAGAGATAAAAGCTCATTTAGGAACGACATGAACATGCTGCGTAGGTAGCTGTTTATCAGTAAATATCTGCACTGAGATTAAGAAAAGCAGTAGCTTAATAAATTAAGTACTTGCTGGTATGGTTACTGTACTGGTAACTCCCCAAAAGAATCTGGATTGTGGTGAGGGAACAGAGAAAAAAGCTCATTTAAGACCTGCACTTACGAAGGTGGTAGGCAGCTGTATATCAGGGAGTAAACCTTCTGAGAATAAAAACAGCTGGAGCTTGTTAAGGTAATTACACAGGGGAAAGGATAATGTACTGGGAACTCCTCAGAAGAATCTGATTTGGTTTGAGGGGAGAGAGATAAAAGCTCATTTAGGAACGACATGAACATGCTGCGTAGGTAGCTGTTTATCAGTAAATATCTCCACTGAGATTAAGAAAAGCAGTAGCTTAATAAATCAAGTACTTCCTGGTATGGTTACTGTACTGGTAACTCCCCAAAAGAATCTGGATTGTGGTGAGGGAACAGAGAAAAAAGCTCATTTCGGACCTGCACTTACGAAGGGGGTAGGCAGCTGTATATCAGGGAGTAATCCTTCTGAGAATAAAAACAGCTGGAGCTTGTTTAGGTAATTACACAGGGGAAAAGATAATGTACTGGGAACTCCTCAGAAGAATCTGATTTGTGGTGAGGGGAGAGATATAAAAGCTCATTTGGGAACGACATGAACATGCTGCGTAGGTAGCTGTTTATCAGTAAATATCTCCACTGAGATTAAGAAAAGCAGTGGCTTAATAAATTAAGTACTTCCTGGTATGGTTACTGTACTGGTATCTCCCCAAAAGAATCTGGATTGTGGTGAGGGAACAGAGAAAAAATCTCATATAGGACCTGCACTTACGAAGGGGGTAGGCAGCAGTATATCAGGGATTAAACCTTCTGAGAATAAAAACAGCTGGAGCTTGTTAAGGTAATTAACAGGGGAAAGGATAATGTACTGGGAACTCCTCAGAAGAATCTGATTCGTGGTGAGGGGAGAGAGATAAAAGCTCATTTAGGAACGACATGAACATGCTGCGTAGGTAGCTGTTTATCAGTAAATATCTCCACTGAGATATAGAAAAGCAGTAGCTTAATAAATTAAGTACTTCCTGGTATGGTTACTGTACTGGTAACTCCACAAATAAATCTGGATTGTGGTTAGGGAACACAGAAAAAAGCTCATTTAGGACCTGCACTTACGAAGGGGGTATGCAGCTGTATATCAGGGAGTATCGCTTCTGAGAATAAAAACAGCTGGAGCTTGTTAAGGTAATTACACAGGGGAAAGGATAATGTACTGGGAACTCCTCAGAAGAATCTGATTTGTGGTGCGGGGAGAGAGATAAAAGCTCATTTAGGAACGACATGAACATGCTGCGTAGGTAGCTGTTTATCAGTAAATATCTCCACTGAGATTAAGAAAAGCAGTAGCTTAATGAAATAAGTACTTCCTGCTGTGGTTACTGTACTGGTAACTTCCCAAAAGAATCTGGATTGTGGTGAGGGAACAGAGAAAAAAGCTCATTTAGGACCTGCACTTACGAAGGGGGTAGGCAGCTGTATATCAGGGAGTAAACCTTCTGAGAATAAAAACAGCTGGAGCTTGTTAAGGTAATTACACAGGGGAAAGGATAATGTACTGGGAACTCCTCAGAAGAATCTGATTTGTGGTGAGGGGAGAGAGATAAAAGCTCATTTAGGAACGACATGAACATGCTGCGTAGGTAGCTGTTTATCAGTAAATATCTCCAATGAGATTACGAAAAGCAGTAGCGTAATAAATTAAGTACTTCCTTGTATGGTTACTGTACTGGTAACTCCCCAAAAGTATCTGGATTGTGGTGAGGGAACAGAGAAGAAAGCTCATTTAGGACCTGCACTTTCGAAGAGGCTAGGCAGCAGTATATCAGAGAGTAAACCTTCTGAGAATAAAAACATCTGGAGCTTGTTAAGGTAATTACACAGGGGGAATTACAATGTAATGGGAACTCCTCAGAAGAATCTGATTGTTGGTGAGGGGAGAGAGATAAAAGCTCATTTTTGAACGACATGAACATGCTGCTTAGGTAGCTGTTTATCAGTAAATATCTCCACTGAGATTAAGAAAAGCAGTAGCTTAATAAATTAATTACTTCCTGGTATGGTTACTGTACTGGTAACTCCCCAAAAGAATCTGGATTGTGGTGAGGGAACAGAGAAAAAAGCTCATTTAGGACCTGTACTTACGAAGGTGGTAGGCAGCTGTATAACAGGGAGTAAACCTTTTGAGAATAAAAACCGCTGGAGCTTGTTAAGGTAATTACACAGGGGGAATTATAATGTACTGGGAACTCCTCAGAAGAATCTGATTGATGGTGAAGCAAGAGAGATAAACGCTCATTTAGGAACGACATGAACATGCTGCTTAGGTAGCTGTTTATCAGTAAATATCTCCACTGAGATTAAGAAAAGCAGTAGCTTAATAAATTAATTACTTCCTGGTATGGTTACTGTACTGGTAACTCCCCAAAAGAATCTGGATTGTGGTGAGGGAACAGAGAAAAAAGCTCATTTAGGACCTGCACTTACGAAGGGGGTAGGCAGCTGTATATCAGGGAGTAAACCTTCGGAGAATAAAAACAGCTGGAGCTTGTTAAGGTAATTACACAGGGGAAAGGATAATGTACTGGGAACGCCTCAGAAGAATCTGATTTGTGGTGAGGGGAGAGAGATAAAAGCTCATTTAGGAACGACATGTACATGCTGCGTAGGTAGCTTTTTATCAGTAAATATCTCCACTGAGTTTAAGAAAAGCAGTAGCTTAATAAATTAAGTACTTCCTGGTATGGTTACTGTACTGGTAACTCCCCAAAAGAATCTGGATTGTGGTGAGGGAACAGAGAAAAAAGCTCATTTAGGACCTGCACTTACGAAGGGGGTAGGCAGCTGTATATCAGGGAGTAAACCTTCTGAGAATAAGAACAGCTGGAGCTTGTTAAGGTAATTACACAGGGGAAAGGATAATGTACTGGGAACTCCTCAGAAGAATCTGATTTGTGGTGAGGGGAGAGAGATAAAAGCTCATTTAGGAACGACATGAACATGCTGCGTAGGTAGCTCTTTATCAGTAAATATGTCCACTGAGATTAAGAAACGCAGTAGCTTAATAAATTAAGTACTTCCTGGTATGGTTACTGTACTGGTAACTCCCAAAAAGAATCTGGATTGTGGTGAGGGAACAGAGAAAAAAGCTCATTTAGGACCTGCACTTACGAAGTGGGTAGGCAGCTGTATATCAGGGAGTAAACTTTCTGAGAATAAAAACAGCTGGAGCTTGTTAAGGTAATTACACAGGGGAAAGGATAATGTACTGGGAAATCCTCAGAAGAATCTGATTTGTGGTGAGGGGAGAGAGATAAAAGCTCATTTAGGAACGACATGAACATGCTGCGTAGGTAGCTGTTTATCAGTAAATATCTCCACTGAGTTTCAGAAAAGCTGTAGCTTAATAAATTAAGTACTTCCTGGTATGGTTACTGTACTGGTAACTCCCCAAAAGAATCTGGATTGGGGTGAGGGAACAGAGAAAAAAGCTCATTTAGGACCTGCACGTACGAAGGGGGTAGGCAGCTGTATATCAGGGAGTAAACCTTCTGAGAATAAAAACAGCTGGAGCTTGTTAAGGTAATTACACAGGGGAAAGGATAATGTACTGGGAACTCCTCAGAAGAATCTGATTTGTGGTGAAGGGAGAGAGATAAAAGCTCATTTAGGAACGACATGAACATGCTGCGTAGGTAGCTGTTTATAAGTAAATATCTCCAATGAGATTACGAAAAGCAGTAGCGTAATAAATTAAGTACTTCCTTGTATGGTTACTGTACTGGTAACTCCCCAAAAGAATCTGGATTGTGGTGAGGGAACAGAGAAGAAAGCTCATTTAGGACCTGCACTTTTGAAGAGGCTTGGCAGCAGTATATCAAAGAGTAAACCATCTGAGAATAAAAACATCTGGAGCTTGTTAAGGTAATTACACAGGGGGAATTATAATGTAATGGGAACTCCTCAGAAGAATCTGATTGTTGGTGAGGGGAGAGAGATAAAAGCTCATTTAGGAACGACATGAACATGCTGCATACGTAGCTGTTTATCAGTAAATATCACCACTGAGATTAAGAAAATCAGTAGCTTAATAAATTATGTACTTCCTGGTATGGATACTGTACTGGTAACTCTCCAAAAGAATCTTGTTTGTGGTGAGGGAACAGAGAAAAAAGCTCATTTAGGACCTGCAATTTCGAAGGGGGTAGGCAGCTGTATATCAGGGAGTAAACCTTCTGAGAATAAAAACAGCTGGTGCTTGTTAAGGTAATTGCACAGGGGAAAGGATAATGTACTGGGAACTCCTCAGAAGAATCTTATTTGTGGTGAGGGGAGAGAGATAAAAGCTCATATAGGAACGACATGAACATGCTGCGTACGTAGCAGTTTATCAGTAAATATCTCCAGTGAGATTAAGAAAAGCAGTAGCTTAATAACTTAAGTACTTTCTGGTATGGTTACTGTACTGGTAACTCCCGAAAAGAATCTGGATTGTGGTGAGGGAACAGAGAAAAAAGCTCATTTAGGACCTGCACTTACGAAGGGGGTAGGCAGCTGTATATCAGGGAGTAAACCTTCTGAGAATAAAAGCAGCTGGAGTATGTTAAGGTAATCACACAGGGGAAAGGATAATGTACTGGGAACTCGTAAGAAGAATCTGATTTGTGGTGAGGGGAGAGAGATAAAAGCTCATTTAGGAACGACATGAACATGCTGCGTACGTAGCTGTTTATCAGTAAATATCTCCACTGAGATTAAGAAAAGCAGTAGCTTAATAAATTAAGTACTTCCTTGTATGGTTACTGTACTGGTAACTCCCAAAAAGAATCTGGATTGTGGTGAGGGAACAGCGAAAAAAGCTCATTTAGGACCTGCACTTACGAAGGGGGTAGGCAGCTGTATATCAGGGAGTATCGCTTCTGAGAATAAAAACAGCTGGAGCTTGTTAAGGTAATTACACAGGGGAAAGGATAATGTACTGGGAACTCCTCAGAAGAATCTGATTTGTGGTGAGTGTAGAGAGATAAAAGCTCATTTAGGAACGACATGAACATGCTGCATACGTAGCTGTTTATCAGTAAATATCTCCACTGAGATTAAGAAAAGCAGTAGCTTAATAAATTAAGTACTTCCTGCTATGGATACTGTACTGGTAACTCCCCAAAAGAATCTGGATTGTGGTGAGGGAACAGAGAAAAAAGCTCATTTAGGACCTGCACTTACGAAGGGGGTAGGCAGCTGTATATCAGGGAGTAAACCTTCTGAGAATAAAAACAGCTGGAGCTTGTTAAGGTAATTACAAAGGGGAAAGGATAATGTACTGGGTACTCCTCAGAAGAATCTGATTTGTGGTGAGGGGAGAGAGATAAAAGCTCATTTAGGAACGACATGAACATGTTGCTTAGGTAGCTGTTTATCAGTAAATATCTCCACTGAGATTAAGAAAAGCAGTAGCTTAATAAATTAAGTACTTCCTGGTATGGATACTGTACTGGTAACTCCCCCAAAGAATCTGGATTGTGGTGAGGAAACAGAGAAAAAAGCTCATTTAGGACCTGCTCTTACGAAGGGGGTAGGCAGCTGTATATCAGGGAGTAAACTTTCTGAGAATAGAAACAGCTGGAGCTTGTTAAGGCAATTACACAGGGGAAGGATAATGTACTGGGAACTCCTCAGAAGAATCTGATTTGTGGTGAGGGGAGAGAGATAAAACTCATTTAGGAACGACATGAACATGCTGCGTAGGTAGCTGTTTATCAGTAAATATCTCCACTGAGATTAAGAAAAGCAGTAGCTTGATAAATTTAGTACTTCCTGGTATGGTTACTGTACTGGTAACTCCCCAAAAGAATCTGGATTGTGGTGAGGGAACAGAGAAAAAAGCTCATTTAGGACCTGCACTTACGAAGGGGGTAGGCAGCTGTATATCAGGGAGTAAACCTTCTGAGAATAAAAACAGCTGGAGCTTGTTAAGGTAATTACACAGGGGAAAGGATAATGTACTGGGTACTCTTCAGAAGAATCTGATTTGTGGTGAGGGGAGAGAGATAAAAGCTCATTTATGTACGACATGAACATGCTGCTTAGGTAGCTGTTTATCAGTAAATATCTCCACTGAGATTAAGAAAAGCAGTAGCTTAATAAATTAAGTACTTCCTGGTATGGATACTGTACTGGTAACTCCCCCAAAGAATCTGGATTGTGGTGAGGGAACAGAGAAAAAAGCTCATTTAGGACCTGCACTTACGAAGGGGGTAGGCAGCTGTATATCAGGGAGTCAACCTTCTGAGAATAAAAACAGCTGGAGCTTGTTAAGGTAATTACACAGGGGAAAGGATAATGTACTGGGAACTCCTCATAAGAATCTGATCTGTGGTGAGGGGAGAGAGATAAAACTCATTTAGGAACGACATGAACATGCTGCGTAGGTAGCTGTTTATCAGTAAATATCTCCACTGAGATTAAGAAAAGCAGTAGCTTGATAAATTTATTACTTCCTGGTATGGTTACTGTACTGGTAACTCCCCAAAAGAATCTGGATTGTGGTGAGGGAACAGAGAAAAAAGCTCATTTAGGACCTGCACTTACGAAGGGGGTATGCAGCTGTATATCAGGGAGTATCGCTTCTGAGAATAAAAACAGCTGGAGCTTGTTAAGGTAATTACACAGGGGAAAGGATAATGTACTGGGAACTCCTCAGAAGAATCTGATTTGTGGTGCGGGGAGAGAGATAAAAGCTCATTTAGGAACGACATGAACATGCTGCGTAGGTAGCTGTTTATCAGTAAATATCTCCACTGAGATTAAGAAAAGCAGCAGCTTAATAAATTAAGTACTTCGTGGTATGGTTACTGTACTGGTAACTCCCCAAAAGAATCTGGATTGTGGTGAGGGAACAGAGAAAAAAGCTCATTTAGGACCTGCACTTACTAAGGGGGTAGGCAGCTGTATATCAGGGAGTATCGCTTCTGAGAATAAAGCCAGCTGGAGCTTGTTAAGGTAATTACACAGGGGAAAGGATAATGTACTGGGAACTCCTCAGAAGAATCTGATTTGTGGTGAGGGGAGAGAGATAAAAGCTCATTTAGGAACGACAGGAACATGCTGCGTAGGTAGCTGTTTATCAGTAAATATCTCCACTGAGATTAAGAAAAGCAGTAGCTTAATGAAATAAGTACTTCCTGCTGTGGTTACTGTACTGGTAACTTCCCAAAAGAATCTGGATTGTGGTGAGGGAACAGAGAAAGAAGCTCATTTAGGACCTGCACTTACGAAGGGGGTAGGCAGCTGTATATCAGGGAGTAAACCTTCTGAGAATACAAAAAGCTGGAGCTTGTTAAGGTAATTACACAGGGGAAAGGTAATGTACTGGGAACTCCGCAGAAGAATCTGATTTGTGGTGAGGGGAGAGAGATAAAAGCTCATTTAGAAACGACATGAACATGCTGCGTAGGTAGCTGTTTATCAGTAAATATCTCCACTGAGATTAAGAAAAGCAGTAGCTTAATAAATTAAGTACTTCCTGGTATGGTTACTGTACTGGTAACTCCCCAAAACAATCTGGTTTGTTGTGAGGGAACAGAGAAATAAGCTCATTTAGGACCTGCAATTTCGAAGGGTGTAGGCAGCTGTATATCAGGGAGTAAACCTTCTGAGAATAAAAACAGCTGGTGCTTGTTAAGGTAATTACACAGGGGAAAGGATAATGTACTGGGAACTCCTCAGAAGAATCTGATTTGTGGTGAGGGTAGAGAGATAAAAGCTCATATAGGAACGACATGAACATGCTGCGTACGTACCAGTTTATCAGTAAATATCTCCACTGAGATTAAGAAAAGCAGTAGCTTAATAAATTAAGTATTTTCTGGTATGGTTACTGTACTGGTAACTCCCCAAAAGAATCTGGATTGTGGTGAGGGAACAGAGAAAAAAGCTCATTTAGTACCTGCAATTACGAAGGGGGTAGGCAGCTGTATATCAGGGAGTAAACCTTCAGAGAATAAAAACAGCTGGAGCTTGTTAAGGTAATTACACAGGGGAAAGGATAAGGTACTGGGAACTCCTCAGAAGAATCTGATTTGTGGTGAAGGTAGAGAGATAAAAGCTCATTTAGGAACGACATGAACATGCTGCATACATAGCTGTCTATCAGTAAATATCTACACTGAGATTAAGAAAAGCAGTAGCTTAATAAATTAAGTACTTCCTGCTATGGGTACTGTACTGGTAACTCCCGAAAAGAATCTGGATTGTGGTGAGGGAACGGAGAAAAAAGCTCATTTAGGACCTGCACTTACGAAGGAGGTAGGCAGCTGTATATCAGGGAGTAAACCTTCTGAGAATAAAAACAGCTGGAGCTTGTTAAGGTAATTACACAGGGGAAAGGATAATGTACTGGGAACTCCTCAGAAGAATCTGATTTGTGGTGAGGGGAGAGAGATAAAAGCTCAATTAGGAACGACATGAACATGCTGCGTAGGTGCTGTTTATCAGTAAATATCTCCACTGAGATTAGGAATAGCAGTAGCTTAATAAATTAAGTACTTCCTGGTATGGTTACTGTACTGGTAACTCCCCAAAATAATCTGGATTGTGGTGAGGGAACAGAGAAAAAAGCTCATTTAGGACCTGCACTTACGAAGGGGGTAGGCAGCTGTATATCAGGGAGTAAAACTTCTAAGAATAAAAACAGCTGGAGCTTGTTAAGGTAAGTACACAGGGGAAAGGATAATGTACTGGGAACTCCTCAGTAGAATCTGATTTGTGGTGAGGGGAGAGGGATAAAAGTCATTTAGGAACGACATGAACGTGCTGCGTAGGTAGCTGTTTATCAGTAAATATCTCCACTGAGATTAAGAAAAGCAGTACCTTAATAAATTAAGTACTTACTGGTCTGGTTACTGTACTGGTAACTCCCCAAAGAATCTGGATTGTGGTGAGGGAACAGAGAAAAAAGCTCATTTAGGCCCTGCACTTACGAAGGGGGTAGGCAGCTGTATATCTGGGAGTAAACCTTCTGAGAATAAAAATAGCTGGAGCTTGTTAAGGTAATTACACAGGGGAAAGGATAATGTACTGGGAACTCCTCAGAAGAATCTGATTTGTGGTGAGGGGAGAGAGATAAAACCTCATTTATGAACGACATGAACATGCAGCGTAGGTAGCTGTTTATCAGTAAATATCTCCACTGAGATTAAGAAAAGCAGTAGCTTAATAAATTAAGTACTTCCTGGTATGGTTACTGTACTGGTAACTCCCCAAAAGAATCTGGATTGTGGTGAGGGAACAGAGAAAAAAGCTCATTTAGGACCTGCACTTACGAAGGGGGTAGGCAGTTGTATATCAGGGAGTAAACCTTCTGAGAATAAAAACAGCTAGAGCTTGTTAAGGTAATTAGACAGGTTAAAGGATAATGTACTGGGAACTCCTCAGAAGAATCTGATTTGTGGTGGGGGGAGAGAGATAAAAGCTCATTTAGGAACGACATGAACATGCTGTGTAGGCAGCTGTATATCAGGGAGTATCCCTTCTGGGAATAAAAACAGCTGGAGCTTGTTAAGTTAATTACACAGGGGAAAGGATAATGTACTGGGAACTCCTCAGAAGAATCTGATTTGTGGTGAGGGGAGAGAGATAAAAGCTCATTTAGGTACGATATGAACATGCTGCGTAGGTAGCTGTTTATCAGTAAATATCTCCACTGAGATTAAGAAAAGCAGTAGCTTAATAAATTAAGTACTTCCTGGTATGGTTACTGTACTGGTAACTCCCCAAAAGAATCTGGATTGTGGTGAGGGAACAGACAAAAAAGCTCATTTAGGACCCGCACTTACGAAGCGGGTAGGCAGCTGTATATCAGGGAGTATCCCTTCTGGGAATAAAAACAGCTGGAGCTTGTTCAGATAATTACACAGGGGAAAGGATAATGTACTGGGAACTCCTCAGAAGAATCTGATTTGTGGTGAGGGGAGAGAGATAAAACCTCATTTAGGAACGACATGAAAATGCTGGGTAGGTAGCTGTTTATCAGTAAATATCTCTACTGAGATTAAGAAAAGAAGTAGCTTAATAAATTAAGTACTTCTGGTATGATTACTGTACTGGTCCATCCCCAAAAGAACCTGGATTGTGGTGAGGGAACAGAGAAAAAAGCTCATTTAGGGTCTGCACTTACGAAGGGGGTAGGCAGCTGTATATCAGGGAGTAAACCTTCTGAGAATAAAAACAGCTGGAGCTTGTTAAGGTAATTACACAGGGGAAAGGATAATGTACTGGGAACACCTCCGAAGAATCTGATTTGTGGTGAGGGGAGAGAGATAAAACTCATTTAGGAACGACATGAACATGCTGCATACGTATCTGTTTATCAGTAATTATCTCCATTGAGAATAAGAAAAGCAGTAGCTTAATAAATTAAGTACTTCCTGGTATGGATACTGTACTGGTAACTCCCCAATAGAATCTGGATTGGGGTGAGGGAACAGAGAAAAAAGCTCATTTAGGACCTGCACTTACGAAGGGGGTAGGCATCTGTATATCAGGGAATAAACCTTCTGAGAATAAAAACAGCTGGAGCTTGTTAAGGTAATTACACAGGGGAAAGGATAATGTACCGGGAACTCCTCAGAAGAATCTGATTTGTGGTGAGAGGAGAGAGATAAAAGCTCATTTAGGAACGACATGAACATGCTGCGTACGTAGCTGTTTATCAGTAAATATCTCGACTGAGATTAAGAAGAGCAGTAGCTTAATAAATTAAGTACTTCCTGGTATGGTTACTGTACTGGTAACTCCCCAAAAAAATCTGGATTGTGGTGAGGGAACAGAGAAAAAAGCTCATTTAGGACCTACACTTACGAAGGGGGTAGGCAGCTGTATATCAGGGAGTAAACCTTCTGAGAATAAAAACAGCTGGAGCTTGTTAAGGTAATTACACAGGGGAAAGGATAATGTACTGGGAACTCCTCAGAAGAATCTGATTTGTGGTGAGGGGAGAGAGATAAAAGCTCATTTAGGAAGGACATGAACATGCTGCGTAGGCAGCTGCATATCAGGGAGTATCCCTTCTGGGAATAAAAACAGCTGGAGCTTCTTAAGGTAATTACACAGGGGAAAGGATAATGTACTTGGAACAACTCAGAAGAATCTGATTTGTGGTGAGGGGAGAGAGATAAAAGCTCATTTAGGAACGACATGAACATGCTGCGTAGGTAGCGGTTTATCAATAAATATCTGCACTGAGATTAAGAAAAGCAGTAGCTTAATAAATTAAGTACTTCCTGGTATGGTTACTGTACTGGTAACTCCCCAAAAGAATCTGGATTGTTGTGAGGGAACAGCGAAAAAAGCTCCTTTAGGACCTGCACTTACGAAGGGGGTAGGCAGCTGTATATCAGGGAGTAAACCTTCTGAGAATAAAAACAGCAGGAGCTTGTTAAGGTAATTACACAGGGGAAAGGATAATGTACTGGGAACTCCTCAGAAGAATCTGATTTGTGGTGAGGGGAGAGAGATAAAAGCATATTTAGAACAATATGAACATGCTGCGTAGGTAGCTGTTTATCAGTAAATATCTCCACTGAGATTAAGAAAAGCAGTAGCTTAATAAATTAAGTACTTCCTGGTATGGTTACTGTACTGGTAACTCCCCAAAAGAATCTGGATTGTGGTGAGGGAACAGAGAAAAAAGCTCATTTAGAACCTGCACTTACGAAGGGGGTAGGCAGCTGTATATCAGGGAGTAAACCTTCTGAGATTAAAAACAGCTGGAGCATGTTAAGGTAATTACACAGGGGAAAGGATAATGTACTGGGAACTCCTCAGAAGAATCTGATTTGTGGTGAGAGGAGAGAGATAAAAGCTCATTTAGGAACGACATGAACATGCTGTGTAGGTAGCTGTTTATCAGTAAATATCTCCAATGAGATTAAGAAAAGCAGTACCTTAATAAATTAAGTACTTCCTGGTATGGTTACTGTACTGGTAACTCCCCAAATGAATCTGGATTTTGGTGAGGGAACAGAGAAAAAAGCTCATTTAGGACCTGCACTTACGAAGAGGGTAGGCAGCTGTATATCAGGGTGTAAACCTTCTGAGAATAAAAACAGCTGGAGCTTGTTAAGGTAATTACACAGGGGAAAGGATAATGTACTGGGAACTCCTCAGAAGAATCTGATTTGTGGTGAGGGGAGAGAGATAAAAGCTCATTTAGGAACGACATGAACATGCTGCGTAGGTAGCTGTTTATCAGTAAATATCTCCACTGAGATGAAGAAAAGCAGTAGCTTAATAAATTAAGTACTTCCTGGTATGGTTACTGTACTGGTAACTCGCCAAAAGAATCTGGATTGTGGTGAGGGAACAGAGAAAAAAGCTCATTTAGGACCTGCACTTATGAAGGGGGTAGGCAGCAGTATATCAGGGAGTAAACCTTCTGAGAATAAAAACAGCTGGAGCTAGTTAAGGTAATTACACAGGGGAAAGGATAATGTACTGGGAACTCCTCAGAAGGTTCTGATTTGTGGTGAAGGGAGAGAGATAAAAGCTCATTTATGAACGACATGAACATGCTGCGTAGGTAGCTGTTTATCAGTAAATATCTCCACTGAGATTAAGAAAAGCAGTAGCTTAATAAATTAAGAACTTCCTGGTTGGTTACTGTACTGGTTACTCCACAAAAGAATCTGGATTGTTGTGAGGGAAGAGAGAAAAAAGCTCATTTAGGACCTGCACTTACGAAGCGGGTAGGCAGCTGTATATCAGGGAGTATCGCTTCTGAGAATAAAAACAGCTGGAGTTGTTAAGGTAATTACACTGGGGAAAGGATAATGTACTGGGAACTCCTCAGAAGAATCTGATTTGTGGTGAGGGGAGAGAGATAAAAGCTCATTTAGGAACGACATGAACATGCTGCATAGGTTCCTGTTTATCAGTAAATATCTCCAATGAGATTAAGAAAAGCAGTACCTTAATAAATTAAGTACTTCCTGGTATGGTTACTGTACTGGTTACTCGACAAAAGAATCTGGATTGTGGTGAGGGAACAGAGAAAAAAGCTCATTTAGGACCTGCACTTGCGAAGCGGGTAGGCAGCTGTATATCAGGGAGTAAACCTTCTGAGAATAAAAACAGCTGGAGCTTGTTAAGGTAATTACACAGGGGAAAGGATAAAGTACTGGGAACTCCTCAGAAGAATCTAATTTGTGGTGAGGGGAGAGAGACAAAAGCTCATTTAGGAACGACATGAACATGCTGCATACGTAGCTGTTTATGAGTAAATATCTCCACTGAGATTAAGAAAAGCAGTAGCTTCATAAATTAAGTACTTCCTGGTATGGTTACTGTACTGGTAACTCCCCAAAAGAATCTGGATTGTGGTGAGGGAACAGAGAAAAAAGCTGATTTAGGACCTGCACTTACGAAGGCGGTAGGCAGCTGTATATCAGGGAGTAAACCTTCTGAGAATAAAAACAGCTGGAGCTTGTTAAGGTAATTACACAGGGGAAAGGATAATGTACTGGGAAATCCTCAGAAGAATCTGATTTGTGGTGAGGGGAGAGAGATAAAACCTCATTTAGGAACGACATGAACATGCTGCGTAGGTAGCTGTTTATCAGTAAATATCTCCACTGAGATTAAGAAAAGCAGTAGCTTAATAAATTAAGTACTTCCTGGTATGGTTACTGTACTGGTAACTCCCCAAAAGAATCTGGATTGTGGTGAGGGAACAGAGAAAAAAGCTCATTTAGGACCTGCACTTACGAAGCGGGTAGGCAGCTGAATATCAGGGAGTATCCCTTCTGGGAATAAAAACAGCTGGAGCTTGTTAAGGTAATTACACAGGGGAAAGGATAATGTACTGGGAACTCCTCAGAAGAATCTGATTTGTGGTGAGGGGAGAGAGATAAAACCTCATTTAGGAACGACATGAACATGCTGCGTAGGTAGCTGTTTATCAGTAAATATCTCCACTGAGATTAAGAAAAGCAGTAGCTTAATAAATTAAGTACTTCCTGGTATGGTTACTGTACTGGTAACTCCCCAAAAGAATCTGGATTGTGGTGAGGGAACAGAGAAAAAAAGCTGATTTATGACCAGCACTTACGAAGGGGGTAGGCAGCTGTATATCAGGGAGTAAACCTTCTGAGAATAAAAAGAGCTGGAGTTTATTAAGGTAATTAAACAGGGGAAAGGATACTCTACTGGGAACTCCTCAGAAGAATCTGATATGTGGTGAGGGGAGAGAGATAAAAGCTCATTTAGGAACGACATGAACATGCTGCGTACGTAGCTGTTTATCTGTAAATATCTCCACTGAGATTAAGAAAAGCAGTAGCTTAATAAATTAAGTACTTCCTGGTATGGTTACTGTACTGGTAACTCCCCAAAGTAATCTGGATTGTGGTGAGGGAACAGAGAAAAAATCTCATTTAGGACCTGCACTTACGAAGGGGGTAGGCAGCTGTATATCAGGGAGTAAACCTTCTGAGAATAAAAACAGCTGGAGCTTGTTAAGATAATTACACAGGGGAAAGGATAATGTACTGGGAACTCCTCAGAAGAATCTGATTTGTGGAGAGGGTAGAGAGATAAAAGCTCATTTATGAACGACATGAACATGCTGCATACGTATCTGTTTATCAGTAAATATCTCCACTGAGATTAAGAAAAGCAGTAGCTTAATAAATTAAGCACTTCCTGCTATGGATACTGTACTGGTAACTCCCCAAAAGAATCTGGATTGTGGTGAGGGAACAGAGAAAAAAGCTCATTTAGGACCTGCAATTACGAAGGGGGTAGGCAGCTGTATATCAGTGAGTAAACCTTCAGAGAATAAAAACAGCTGGAGCTTGTTAAGGTAATTACACAGGGGAAAGGATAATGTACTGGGAACTCCTCAGAAGAATCTGATTTGTGGTGAGGGTAGAGAGATAAAAGCTCATTTAGGAACGACATGAACATGCTGCATACGTAGCTGTCTATCAGTAAATATCTACACTGATATTAAGAAAAGCATTAGCTTAATAAATTAAGTACTTCCTGCTATGGATACTGTACTGGTAACTCCCCAAAAGAATCTGGATTGTGGTGAGGGAACAGAGAAAAAAGCTCATTTAGGACCTGCACTTACGAAGGGGGTAGGCAGCTGTATATCAGGGAGTATCGCTTCTGAGAATAAAAACAGCTGGAGCTTGTTAAGGTAATTACACAGGGGAAAGGATAATGTACTGGGAACTCCTCAGAAGAATCTGATTTGTGGTGAGTGTAGAGAGATAAAAGCTCATTTAGGAACGACATGAACATGCTGCATACGTAGCTGTTTATCAGTAAATATCTCCACTGAGATTAAGAAAATCAGTAGCTTAATAAATTAAGTACTTCCTGGTATGGATACTGTACTGGTAACTCTCCAAAAGAATCTTGTTTGTGGTGAGGGAACAGAGAAAAAAGCTCATTTAGGACCTGCAATTTCGAAGGGGGTAGGCAGCAGTATATCAGGGAGTAAACCTTCTGAGAATAAATACAGCTGGAGCTTGTTAAGGTAATTACACAAGGGAAAGGATAATGTTCTGGGAACTCCTCAGAAGAATCTGATTTGTGGTGAGGGGAGAGAGATAAAAGCTCATTAAGAACGAAATGAACATGCTGCGTACGTAGCTGTTTATCAGTAAATATCTCCACTGAGATTAAGAAAAGCAGTAGCTTAATAAATTAAGTACTTCCTGCTATGGATACTGTACTGGTAACTCCCCAAAAGAATCTGGATTGTGGTGAGGGAACAGCGAAAAAAGCTCATTTAGGACCTGCACTTACGAAGGGGGTAGGCAGCTGTATATCAGGGAGTATCGCTTCTGAGAATAAAAACAGCTGGAGCTTGTTAAGGTAATTACACAGGGGAAAGGATAATGTACTGGGAACTCCTCAGAAGAATCTGATTTGTGGTGAGGGGAGAGAGATAAAAGCTCTTTTAGGAACGACATGAACATGCTGCGTAGGTAGCTGTTCATCAGTAAATATCTCCACTGAGATTAAGAAAATCAGTAGCTTAATAAATTAAGTACTTCCTGGTATGGTTACTGTACTGGTAACTCCCCAAAAGAATCTGGATTGTGGTGAGGGAACAGAGAAAAAAGCTCATTTAGGACCTGCACTTACGAAGGGGGTAGGCAGCTGTATATCAGGGAGTAAACCTTCTGGGAATAAAAACAGCTGGAGCTTGTTAAGGTAATTACACAGGGGAAAGGATAATGTACTGGGAACTCCTCAGAAGAATCTGATTCGTGGTGAGGGGAGAGAGATAAAAGCTCACTTAGGAACGACATGAACATCCTGCGTAGGTAGCTGCTTATCAGTAAATATCTCCACTGAGATTAAGAAAAGCAGTAGCTTAATAAATTAAGTACTTCCTGGTATGGATACTGCACTGGTAACTCCCCAAAAGAATCAGGATTGTGGTGAGGGAACAGAGAAAAAAGCTCATTTAGGAACGACATGCACATCCTGCGTAGGTAGCTGCTTATCAGTAAATATCTCCACTGAGATTAAGAAAAGCAGTAGCTTAATAAATTAAGTACTTCCTGGTATGGTTACTGTACTGGTAACTAATCAAAAGAATCTGGATTTTTGTGAGGGAACAGAGAAATAAGCTCATTTAGGACCTGCACTTACGAAGTGGGTAGGCAGCTGTATATCAGGGAGTAAACCTTCTGAGAATAAAAACAGCTGGAGCTTGTTAAGGTAATTACACAGGGGAAAGGATAATGTACTGGGAACTCCTCAGAAGAATCTGATTTGTGGTGAGGGTAGAGAGATAAAAGCTCATTTAGGAACGACATGAACATGCTGCATACGTAGCTGTCTATCAGTAAATATCTACACTGACATTAAGAAAAGCAGTAGCTTAATAAATTAAGTACTTCCTGCTATGGATACTGTACTGGTAACTCCCCAAAAGAATCTGGATTGTGGTGAGGTACAGAGAAAAAAGCTCATTTAGGACCTGCACTTACGAAGGGGGTAGGCAGCTGTATATCAGGGAGTAAACCTTCTGAGAATAAAAACAGCTGGAGCTTTTTAAGGTAATTACACAGGGGAAAGGATAATGTACTGGGAACTCCTCAGAAGAATCTGATTTGTGGTGAGGGGAGAGAGATAAAAGCTCATTTAGGAACGACATGAACATGCTGCGTAGGTAGCTGTTCATCAGTAAATATCTCCACTGAGATTAAGAAAAGCAGTAGCTTAATAAATTAAGTACTTCTGGTATGGTTACTGTACTGGTAACTCCCCAAAAGAATCTGGATTGTGGTGAGGGAACAGAGAAAAAAGCTCATTTAGGACCTGCACTTACGAAGGGGGTAGGCAGCAGTATATCAGGGAGTAAACCTTCTGAGAATAAATACAGCTGGAGCTTGTTAAGGTAATTACACAAGGGAAAGGATAATGTTCTGGGAACTCCTCCGAAGAATCTGATTTGTGGTGAGGGAGAGAGATAAAAGCTCATTAAGAACGAAATGAACATGCTGCGTACGTAGCTGTTTATCAGTAAATATCTCCACTGAGATTAAGAAAAGCAGTAGCTTAATAAATTAAGTACTTCCTGCTATGGATACTGTACTGGTAACTCCCAAAAGAATCTGGATTGTGGTGAGGGAACAGAGAGAAAAGCTCATTTAGGACCTGCACTTACGAAGGGGGTAGGCAGCTGTATATCAGATAGTAAACCTTCTGAGAATAAAAACAGCTGGAGCTTGTTAAGGTAATTACACAGGGGAAAGGATAATGTACTGGGAACTCCTCAGAAGAATCTGATTTGTGGTGAGGGGAGAGAGATAAAAGCTCATTTAGGAACGACATGAACATGCTGCGTAGGTAGCGGTTTATCACTAAATATCTCCACTGAGAATAAGAAAAGCAGTAGCTTAATAAATTAAGTACTTCCTGGTATGGTTACTGTACTGGTAACTCCCCAAAAGAATCGGGATTGTGGTGTGGGAACACAGAAAAAAAGCTCATTTAGTACCTGCACTTACGAAGGGGGTAGGCCACAGTATATCAGGGAGTAAACCTTCTGAGAATAAAAACAGCTGGAGCTTGTTAAGGTAATTACACAGGGGAAAGGATAATGTACTGGGAACTCCTCAGAAGAATCTGATTTGTGGTGAGGGGAGAGAGATAAATGCTCATTTAGGAACGACTGAACATGCTGCGTAGGTAGCTGTTTATCAGTAAATATCTCCACTGAGATTAAGAAAAGCAGTAGCTTAATAAATTAAGTACTTCCTGGTATGGTTACTGTACTGGTAACTCCCCAAAAGAATCTGGATTGTTGGGAGGGAACAGAGAAAAAAGCTCATTTAGGACCTGCACTTACGAAGGGGGTAGGCAGCAGTATATCAGGGAGTAAACCTTCTGACAATAAAAACAGCTGGCGCTTGTTAAGATAATTACACAGGGGAAAGGATAATGTACTGGGAACTCCTCAGAAGAATCTGATTTGTGGTGATGGGAGAGAGATAAAAGCTCATTTAGGAACGATATGAACATGCTGCGTAGGTAGCTGTTTATCACTAATATCTCCACTGAGATTAAGAAAAGCAGTAGCTTAATAAATTAAGTACTTCCTGGTATGGTTACTGTACTGGTAACTCCCCAAAAGCATCTGGATTGTGGTGAGGGAACATCGAAAAAAGCTCATTTAGGACCTGCAATTACGAAGGGGGTAGGCAGCTGTATATCAGGGAATAAACCTTCTGAGAATAAAAACAGCTGGAGCTTGTTAAGGTAATTACACAGGGGAAAGGATAATGTACTGGGAACTCCTCAGAAGAATCTGACTAGTGGAGAGGGGAGAGAGATAAAAGCTCATTTATGAACGACATGAACAGCTGCGTAGGTAGCTGTTTATCAGTAAATATCTCCACTGAGATTAAGAAAAGCAGTAGCTTAAAAAATTAAGTACTTCCTGGTATGGTTACTGTACTGGTAACTCCCAAAAAGAATCTGGATTGTGGTGAGGGGAAGAGCGAAAAAAGCTCATTTAGGACCTGCACTTACGAAGGGGGTAGGCAGCTGTATATCAGGGAGTATCGCTTCTGAGAATAAAAACAGCTGGAGCTTGTTAAGGTAATTACACAGGGGAAAGGATAATGTACTGGGAACTCCTCAGAAGAATCTGATTTGTGGTGAGTGTAGAGAGATAAAAGCTCATTTAGGAACGACATGAACATGCTGCATACGTAGCTGTTTATCAGTAAATATCTCCACTGAGATTAAGAAAATCAGTAGCTTAATAAATTAAGTACTTCTGGTATGGATACTGTACTGGTAACTCTCCAAAAGAATCTTGTTTATGGTGAGGGAACAGAGAAAAAGCTCATTTAGGACCTGCAATTTCGAAGGGGGTAGGCAGCAGTATATCAGGGAGTAAACTTCTGAGAATAAATACAGCTGGAGCTTGTTAAGTAATTACACAAGGGAAAGGATAATGTTCTGGGAACTCCTCAGAAGAATCTGATTTGTGGTGAGGGGAGAGAGATAAAGCTCATTAAGAACGAAATGAACATGCTGCGTACGTAGCTGTTTATCAGTAAATATCTCCACTGAGATTAAGAAAAGCAGTAGCTTAATAAATTAAGTACTTCCTGCTATGGATACTGTACTGGTAACTCCCCAAAAGAATCTGTATTGTGGTGAGGGAACAGCGAAAAAAGCTCATTTAGGACCTGCACTTACGAAGGGGGTAGGCAGCTGTATATCAGGGAGTATCGCTTCTGAGAATAAAAACAGCTGGAGCTTGTTAAGGTAATTACACAGGGGAAAGGATAATGTACTGGGAACTCCTCAGAAGAATCTGATTTGTGGTGAGGGGAGAGAGATAAAAGCTCATTTAGGAACGACATGAACATGCTGCGTAGGTAGCTGTTCATCAGTAAATATCTCCACTGAGATTAAGAAAATCAGTAGCTTAATAAATTAAGTACTTCCTGGTATGGTTACTGTACTGGTAACTCCCCAAAAGAATCTGGATTGTGGTGAGGGAACAGAGAAAAAAGCTCATTTAGGACCTGCACTTACGAAGGGGGTAGGCAGCTGTATATCAGGGAGTAAACCTTCTGAGAATAAAAACAGCTGGAGCTTGTTAAGGTAATTACACAGGGGAAAGGATAATGTACTGGGAACTCCTCAGAAGAATCTGATTCGTGGTGAGGGGAGAGAGATATAAGCTCACTTAGGAACGACATGAACATCCTGCGTAGGTAGCTGCTTATCAGTAAATATCTCCACTGAGATTAAGAAAAGCAGTAGCTTAATAAATTAAGTACTTCCTGGTATGGATACTGCACTGGTAACTCCCAAAAGAATCAGGATTGTGGTGAGGGAACAGAGAAAAAAGCTCATTTAGGAACGACATGCACATCCTGCGTAGGTAGCTGCTTATCAGTAAATATCTCCACTGAGATTAAGAAAAGCAGTAGCTTAATAAATTAAGTACTTCCTGGTATGGTTACTGTACTGGTAACTAATCAAAAGCATCTGGATTTTTGTGAGGGAACAGAGAAATAAGCTCATTTAGGACCTGCACTTACGAAGTGGGTAGGCAGCTGTATATCAGGGAGTAAACCTTCTGAGAATAAAAACAGCTGGAGTTTGTAAGGTAATTACACAGGGGAAAGGATAATGTACTGGGAACTCCTCAGAAGAATCTGATTTGTGGTGAGGGTAGAGAGATAAAAGCTCATTTAGGAACGACATGAACATGCTGCATACGTAGCTGTCTATCAGTAAATATCTACACTGACATTAAGAAAAGCAGTAGCTTAATAAATTAAGTACTTCCTGCTATGGATACTGTACTGGTAACTCCCCAAAAGAATACTGGATTGTGGTGAGGGACAGAGAAAAAAGCTCATTTAGGACCCGCACTTACGAAGGGGGTAGGCAGCTCTATATCAGGAGTAAACCTTCTGAGAATAAAAAACAGCTGGAGCTTTTTAAGGTAATTACACAGGGGAAAGGATAATGTACTGGGAACTCCTCAGAAGAATCTGATTTGTGGTGAGGGGAGAGAGATAAAAGCTCATTTAGGAACGACATGAACATGCTGCGTAGGTAGCTGTTCATCAGTAAATATCTCCACTGAGATTAAGAAAGCAGTAGCTTAATAAATTAAGTACTTCCTGGTATGGTTACTGTACTGGTAACTCCCCAAAAGAATCTGGATTGTGGTGAGGGAACAGAGAAAAAAAGC
>NW_025961886.1:0-52626 GCF_023159225.1 Perognathus longimembris pacificus | reverse complement strand
GGATAGTGTACTGGGAACTCCTCAGAAGAATCTAATTTGTGGTGAGGGCAGAGAGATAAAAGCTCATTTAGGAACGACATGAACATGCTGCGTAGGTAGCTGTTTATCAGTACATATCTCCACTGAGATTAATAAAAGCGGTACCTTAATAAATTAAGTACTTCCTGGTATGGTTACTGTACTGGAAACTCCCCAAAAGAATCTGGATTGTGGCGAGGGAACAGAGAAAAAAGCTCATTTAGGACCTGCACTTACGAAGGGGGTAGGCAGCTGTATATCAGGGAGTAAACCTGAGAATAAAAACTGCTGGAGCTTGTTAAGGTAATTACACAGGGGAAAGGATAATGTACTGGGAACTCCTCAGAAGAATCTGATTTTTGGTGAGGGCAGAGAGATAAAAGCTCATTTAGGAACGACATGAACATGCTGCGTAGGTAGCTGTTTATCAGTAAATATCTCCACTGAGATTAAGAAAAGCAGTAGCTTAATAAATTAAGTACCTCCTGGTATGGTTACTGTACTGGTAACTCCCCAAAAGAATCTGGATTGTGGTGAGGGAACAGAGAAAAAAGCTCATTTAGGACCTGCACTTACGAAGGGGGTAGGCAGCTGTATATCAGGGAGTAAACCTTCTGAGAATAAAAACAGCTGGAGCTTGTTAAGGTAATTACACAGGGGAAAGGATAATGTACTGGGAACTCCTCAGAAGAATCTGATTTGTGGTGAGGGCTGAGAGATAAAAGCTCATTTAGGAACGACATGAACATGCTGCGTAGGTAGCTGTTTATCAGTAAATATCTCCACTGAGATTAAGAAAAGCAGTAGCTTAATAATTAAGTACTTCCTGGTATGGTTACTGTACTGGTAACTCCCCAAAGAATCTGGATTGTGGTGAGGTAACAGAGAAAAAAGCTCATTTAGGACCTGCACTTACGAAGGGGGTAGGCAGCTGTATATCAGGGAGTAAACCTTCTGAGAATAAAAACAGCTGGAGCTTGTTAAGGTAATTACACAGGGGAAAGGATAATGTACTGGGACCTCCTCAGAAGAATCTGATTTGTGGTGAGGGCAGAGAGATAAAAGCTCATTTAGGAACGACATGAACATGCTGCGTAGGTAGCTGTTTATCAGTAAATATCTCCACTGAGATTAAGAAAAGCAGTAGCTTAATAAATTAAGTACTTCCTGGTATGGTTACTGTACTGGTAACTCCCCAAAAATATCTGGATTGTCGTGAGGGAACAGAGAAAAAAGCTCATTTAGGACCTGCACTTACGAAGGGGTAGGCCGCTGTATATCAGGGAGTAAACCTTCTGAGAATAAAAACAGCTGGAGCTTGTTAAAGTAATTACACAGGGGAAAGGATAATATACTGGGAACTCCTCAGAAGAATCTGATTTGTGGTGAGGGCAGAGAGATAAAAGCTCATTTAAGAACGACATGAACATGCTGCGTAGGTAGCTGTTTATCAGTAAATATCTCCACTGAGATTAAGAAAAGCAGTAGCTTAATAAATTAAGTACTTCCTGGTATGGTTACTGTACTGGTAACTCCCCAAAAGAATCTGGATTGTGGTGAGGGAACAGAGAAAAAAGCTCATTTAGGACCTGAACTTACGAAGGGGGTAGGCAGCTGTATATCAGGGAGTAAACCTTCTGAGAATAAAAACAGCTGGAGCTTGTTAAGGTAATTACACAGGGGAAAGGATAATGTACTGGAACTCCTCAGAAGAATCTGATTTGTGGTGAGGGCAGAGAGATAAAAGCTCATTTAGGAACGACATGAACAAGCTGCGTAGGTAGCTGTTTATCAGTAAATATCTCCACTGAGATTAAGAAAAGCAGTAGCTTAATAAATTAAGTACTTCCTGGTATGGTTACTGTACTGGTAACTCCCCAAAAGAATCTGGATTGTGGTGAGGGAACAGAGAAAAAAGCTCATTTAGGACCTGAACTTACGAAGGGGGTAGGCAGCTGTATATCAGGGAGTAAACCTTCTGAGAATAAAAACAGCTGGAGCTTGTTAAGGTAATTACACAGGGGAAAGGATAATGTACTGGGAAATCCTCAGAAGAATCTGATTTGTGGTGAGGGCAGAGAGATAAAAGCTCATTTAGGAACGACATGAACATGCTGCGTAGGTAGCTGTTTATCAGTAAATATCTCCACTGAGATTAAGAAAAGCAGTAGCTTAATAAATTAAGTACTTCCTGGTATGGTTACTGTACTGGTAACTCCCCAAAAGAATCTGGATTGTGGTGAGGTAACAGAGAAAAAAGCTCATTTAGGACCTGCACTTACGAAGGGGGTAGGCAGCTGTATATCAGGGAGTAAACCTTCTGAGAATAAAAACAGCTGGAGCTTGTTAAGGTAATTACACAGGGGAAAGGATAATGTACTGGGAACTCCTCAGAAGAATCTGATTTGTGGTGAGGGCAGAGAGATAAAAGCTCATTTAGGAACGACATGAACATGCTGCGTAGGTAGCTGTTTATCAGTAAATATCTCCACTGAGATTAAGAAAAGCAGTAGCTTAATAAATTAAGTACTTCCTGGCATGGTTACTGTACTTGTAACTCCCCAAAAGAATCTGGATTGTGGTGAGGTAACAGAGAAAAAAGCTCATTTAGGACCTGCACTTACGAAGGGGGTAGGCAGCTGTATATCAGGGAGTAAACCTTCTGAGAATAAAAACAGCTGGAGCTTGTTAAGGTAATTACACAGGGGAAAGGACAATGTACTGGGAACTCCTCAGAAGAATCTGATTTGTGGTGAGGGCAGAGAGATAAAATCTCATTTAGGAACGACATGAACATGCTGCGTAGGTAGCTGTTTATCAGTAAATATCTCCACTGAGATTAAGAAAAGCAGTAGCTTAATAAATTAAGTACTTCCTGGTATGGTTACTGTACTGGTAACTCCCCAAAAGAATCTGGATTGTGGTGAGGGAACAGAGAAAAAAGCTCATTTAGGACCTGCACTTACGAAGGGGGTAGGCAGCTGTATATCAGGGAGTAAACCTTCTGAGAATAAAAACAGCTGGAGCTTGTTAAAGTAATTACACAGGGGAAAGGATAATATACTGGGAACTCCACAGAAGAATCTGATTTGTGGTGAGGGCAGAGAGATAAAAGCTCATTTAAGAACGACATGAACATGCTGCGTAGGTAGCTGTTTATCAGTAAATATCTCCACTGAGATTAAGAAAAGCAGTCGCTTAATAAATTAAGTACTTCCTGGTATGGTTACTGTACTGGTAACTCCCCAAAAGAATCTGGATTGTGGTGAGGGAACAGAGAAAAAAGCTCATTTAGGACCTGCACTTACGAAGGGGGTAGGCAGCTGTATATCAGGGAGTAAACCTTCTGAGAATAAAAACAGCTGGAGCTTGTTAAGGTAATTACACAGGGGAAAGGATAATGTACTGGGAACTCCTCAGAAGAATCTGATTTGTGGTGAGGGCAGAGAGATAAAAGCTCATTTAGGAACGACATGAACAAGCTGCGTAGGTAGCTGTTTATCAGTAAATATCTCCACTGAGATTAAGAAAAGCAGTAGCTTAATAAATTAAGTACTTCCTGGTATGGTTACTGTACTGGTAACTCCCCAAAAGATTCTGGATTGTGGTGAGGGAACAGAGAAAAAAGCTCATTTAGGACCTGAACTTATGAAGGGGGTAGGCAGCTGTATATCAGGGAGTAAACCTTCTGAGAATAAAAACAGCTTGAGCTTGTTAAGGTAATTACACAGGGAAAGGATAATGTACTGGGAACTCCTCAGAAGAATCTGATTTGTGGTGAGAGCAGAGATATAAAAGCTCATTTAAGAACGACATGAACATGCTGAGTAGGTAGCTGTTTATCAGTAAATATCTCCACTGAGATTAAGGAAAGCAGTAGCTTAATAAATTAAGTACTTGCTGGTATGGTTACTTTACTGGTAACCCCCCCAAAAGAATCTGGATTGTGGTGAGGGAACAGAGAAAAAAGCTCATTTAGGTCCTGCACTTTCGAAGGGGGTAGGCAGCTGTATATCAGGGAGTAAACCTTCTGAGAATAAAAACAGCTGGAGCTTGTTAAGGTAATTACACAGGGGAAAGGATAATGTACTGGGAACTCCTCAGAAGAATCTGATTTGTGGTGAGGGCAGAGAGATAAAAGCTCATTTAGGAACGACATGAACATGCTGCGTAGGTAGCTGTTTATCAGTAAATATCTCCACTGAGATTAAGAAAAGCAGTAGCTTAATAAATTAAGTACTTCTTGGTATGTTTACAGTACTGGTAACTCCCCAAAGAATCTGGATTGTGGTGAGGGAACAGAGAAAAAAGCTCATTTAGGACCTGCACCTACGAAGCGGGTAGGCAGCTGTATATCAGGGAGTAAACCTTCTGAGAATAAAAACAGCTGGAGCTTGTTAAGGTAATTACACAGGGGAAAGGATAATGTACTGGGAACTCCTCAGAAGAATCTGATTTGTGGTGAGGGCAGAGAGATAAAAGCTCATTTAGGAACGACATGAACATGCTGCGTAGGTAGCTGTTTATCAGTAAATATCTCCACTGAGATTAAGAAAAGCAGTAGCTTAATAAATTAAGTACTTCCTGGTATGGTTACTGTACTGGTAACTCCCCAAAAGAATCTGGATTGTGGTGAGGGAACAGAGAAAAAAGCTCATTTAGGACCTGCACTTACGAAGGGGGTAGGCAGCTGTATATCAGGGAGTAAACCTTCTGAGAATAAAAACAGCTGGAGCTTGTTAAGGTAATTACACAGGGGAAAGGATAATGTACTGGGAACTCCTCAGAAGAATCTGATTTGTGGTGCGGGCAGAGAGATAAAAGCTCATTTAGGAACGACATGAACATGCTGCGTAGGTAGCTGTTTATCAGTAAATATCTCCACTGAGATTAAGAAAAGCAGTAGCTTAATAAATTAAGTACTTCCTGGTATGGTTACTATACTGGTAACTCCCCAAAAGAATCTGGATTGTGGTGAGGGAACAGAGAAAAAAGCTCATTTAGGACCTGCACTTACGAAGGGGGTAGGCAGCTGTATATCAGGGAGTAAAACTTCTGAGAATAAAAACAGCTGGAGCTTGTTAAGGTAATTACACAGGGGAAAGGATAATGTACTGGGAACTCCTCAGAAGAATCTGATTTGTGGTGAGGGCAGAGAGATAAAAGCTCATTTAGGAACGACATGAACATGCTGCGTAGGTAGCTGTTTATCAGTAAATATCTCCACTGAGATTAAGAAAAGCAGTAGCTTAATAAATTAAGTACTTCCTGGTATGGTTACTGTACTGGTAACTCCCCAAAAGAATCTGGATTGTGTTGAGGGAACAGAGAAAAAAGCTCATTTAGGACCTGCACTTACGAAGGGGGTAGGCAGTTGTATATCAGGGAGTAAACCTTCTGAGAATAAACACAGCTGGAGCTTGTTAAGGTAATTACACAGGGGAAAGCATATTGTACTGGGAACTCCTCAGAAGAATCTGATTTGTGCTGAGGGCAGAGAGATAAGAGCTCATTTAGGAACGACATGAACATGCTGCGTAGGTAGCTGTTTATCAGTAAATATCTCCACTGAGATTAAGAAAAGCAGTAGCTTAATAAATTAAGTACTTCCTGGTATGGTTACTGTACTGGTAACTCCCCAAAAGAATCAGGATTGTGGTGAGGGAACAGAGAAAAAAGCTCATTTAGGACCTGCACTTATGAAGGGGGTAGGCAGCTGTATATCAGGGAGTAAACCTTCTGAGAATAAAAACAGCTGGAGCTTGTTAAGGTAATTACACAGGGGAAAGGATAATGTACTGGGAATTCCTCAGAAGAATCTGATTTGTGGTGAGGGCAGAGAGATAAAAGCTCACTTATGAACGACATGAACATGCTGCGTAGGTAGCTGTTTATCAGTAAATATCTCCACTGAGATTAAGAAAAGCAGTACCTTAATAAATTAAGTACTTCCTGGTATGGTTACTGTACTGGTAACTCCCCAAAAGAATCTGGATTGTGGTGAGGGAACAGAGAAAAAAGCTCATTTAGGACCTGCACTTACGAAGGGGGTAGGCAGCTGTATATCAGGGAGTAAACGGTCTGAGAATAAAAACAGCTAGGGATGTTAAGGTAATTACACAGGGGAAAGGATAATGTACTGGGAACTCCTCAGAAGAATCTGATTAGTGGTGAGGGCAGAGAGATAAAAGCTCATTTATGAACGACATGAACATGCTGTGTAGGTAGCTGTTTATCAGTAAATATCTCCACTGAGATTAAGAAAAGCAGTAGCTTAATAAATTTAGTACTTCCTGGTATGGTTACTGTACTGGTAACTCCCCAAAAGAATCTGGATTGTCGTGAGGGAACAGAGAAAAAAGCTCATTTAGGACCTGCACTTACGAAGGGGGTAGGCAGCAGTCTATCAGGGAGTAAACCTTCTGAGAATAAAAACAGCTGGAGCTTGTTAAGGTAATTACACAGGGGAAAGGATAATGTACTGGGAACTCCTCAGAAGAATCTGATTAGTGGTGAGGGCAGAGAGATAAAAGCTCATTTAGGAACGACATGAACATGCTGCGTAGGTAGCTGTTTATCAGTAAATATCTCCACTGAGATTAAGAAAAGCAGTAGCTTAATAAATTAAGTACTTCCTGGTATGGTTACTGTACTGGTAACTCCCCAAAAGAATCTGGATTGTGTTGAGGGAACAGAGAAAAAAGCTCATTTAGGACCTGCACTTACGAAGGGGGTAGGCAGTTGTATATCAGGGAGTAAACCTTCTGAGAATAAAAACAGCTGGAGCTTGTTGACGTAATTACAAAGGGGAAAGGATAATGTACTGGGAACTCCTCAGAAGAATCTGATTTGTGGTGAGGGCAGAGAGATAAAAGCTCATTTAGGAACGACATGAACATGCTGCGTAGGTAGCTGTTTATCAGTAAATATCTCCACTGAGATTAAGAAAAGCAGTAGCTTAATAAATTAAGTACTTCCTGGTATGGTTACTGTACTGGTAACTCCCCAAAAGAATCTGGATTGTGGTGAGGGAACAGAGAAAAAAGCTCATTTAGGACCTGCACTTACGAAGGGGGTAGGCAGCTGTATATCAGGGAGTAAACCTTCTGAGAATAAAAACAGCTGGAGCTTGTTAAGGTAATTACACAGGGGAAAGGATAATGTACTGGGAACTCCTCAGAAGAATCTGATTTGTGGTGAGGGCAGAGAGATAAAAGCTCATTTAGGAACGACATGAACATGCTGCGTAGGTAGCTGTTTATCAGTAAATATCTCCACTGAGATTAAGAAAAGCAGTAGCTTAATAAATTAAGTACTTCCTGGTATGGTTACTGTACTGGTAACTCCCCAAAAGAATCTGGATTGTGGTGAGGGAACAGAGAAAAAAGCTCATTTAGGCCCTGCACTTACGAAGGGGGTAGGCAGCTGTATATCAGGGAGTAAACCTTCTGAGAATAAAAACAGCTGGAGCTTGTTAAGGTAATTACACAGGGGAAAGGATAATGTACTGGGAACTCCTCAGAAGAATCTGATTTGTGCTGCGGGCAGAGAGATAAAAGCTCATTTAGGAACGACATGAACATGCTGCGTAGGTAGCTGTTTATCAGTAAATATCTTCACTGAGATCAAGAAAAGCAGTAGCTTAATAAATTAAGTACTTCCTGGTATGGTTACTGTACTGGTAACTCCCCAAAAGAATCTGGATTGTCGTGAGGGAACAGAGAAAAAAGCTCATTTAGGACCTGCATTTACGAAGGGGGTAGGCAGCTGTATATCAGTTAGTAAACCTTCTGAGAATAAAAACAGCTGGAGATTGTTAAGGTAATTACACAGGGGAAAGGATAATGTACTGGGAACTCCTCAGAAGAATCTGATTTGTGGTGAGGGCAGAGAGATAAAAGCTCATTTAGGAACGACATGAACATGCTGCGTAGGTAGCTGTTTTATCAGTAAATATCTCCACTGAGATTAAGAAAAGCAGTAGCTTAATAAATTAAATACTTCCTGGTATGGTTACTGTACTGGTAACTCCCCAAAAGAATCTGGATTGTGGTGAGGGAACAGAGAAAAAAGCTCATTTAGGACCTGCACTTACGAAGGGGGTAGGCAGCTGTATATCAGGGAGTAAACCTTCTGAGAATAAAAACAGCTGGAGCTTGTTAAGGTAATTACACAGGGGAAAGGATAAGGTACTGGGAACTCCTCAGAAGAATCTGATTTGTGGTGAGGGCAGAGAGATAAAAGCTCATTTAGGAACGACAGGAACATGCTGCGTAGGTAGCTGTTTATCAGTAAATATCTCCACTGAGATTAAGAAAAGCAGTAGCTTAATAAATTAAGTACTTCCTGGTATGGTTACTGTACTGGTAACTCCCCAAAAGAATCTGGATTGTGGTGAGGGAACAGAGAAAAAAGCTCATTTAGGACCTGCACTTACGAAGGGGGTAGGCAGCTGTATATCAGGGAGTAAACCTTCTGAGAATAAAAACAGCTGGAGCTTGTTAAGGTAATTACACAGGGGAAAGGATAAGGTACTGGGAACTCCTCAGAAGAATCTGATTTGTGGTGAGGGCAGAGAGATAAAAGCTCATTTAGGAACGACATGAACATGCTGCGTAGGTAGCTGTTTATCAGTAAATATCTCCACTGAGATTAAGAAAAGCAGTAGCTTAATAAATTAAGTACTTCCTGGTATGGTTACTGTACTGGTAACTCACCAAAAGAATCTGGATTGTGGTGAGGGAACAGAGAAAAAAGCTCATTTAGGACCTGCACTTACGAAGGGGGTAGGCAGCTGTATATCAGGGAGTAAACCTTCTGAGAATAAAAACAGCAGGAGCTTGTTAAGGTAATTACACAGGGGAAAGGATAATGTACTGGGAACTCCTCAGAAGAATCTGATTTGTGGTGAGGGCAGAGAGATAAAAGCTCATTTAGGAACGACATGAACATGCTGCGTAGGTAGCTGTTTATCAGTAAATATCTCCACTGAGATTAAGAAAAGCAGTAGCTTAATAAATTAAGTACTTCCTGGTATGGTTACTGTACGGGTAACTCCCCAAAAGAATCTGGATTGTGGTGAGGGAACAGAGAAAAAAGCTCATTTAGGACCTGCACTTACGAAGGGTTAGGCAGCTGTATATCAGGGAGTAAACCTTCTGAGAATAAAAACAGCTGGAGCTTGTTAAGGTAATTACACAGGGGAATGGATAATGTACTGGGAACTCCTCAGAAGAATCTGATTAGTGGTGAGGGCAGAGAGATAAAAGCTCATTTAGGAACGACCTTATCAGTAAATATCTCCACTGAGATTAAGAAAAGCAGTACCTTAATAAATAAAGTACTTCCTGGTATGGTTACTGTACTGGTAACTCCCCAAAAGAATCTGGATTGTGGTGAGGGAACAGAGAAAAAAGCTCATTTAGGACCTGCACTTACGAAGGGGGTAGGCAGCTGTATATCAGGGAGTAAACCTTCTGAGAATAAAAACAGCTAGGGATGTTAAGGTAATTACACAGGGGAAAGGATAATGTACTGGGAACTCCTCAGAAGAATCTGATTAGTGGTGAGGGCAGAGAGATAAAAGCTCATTTAGGAACGACATGAACATGCTGCGTAGGTAGCTGTTTATCAGTAAATATCTCCACTGAGATTAAGAAAAGCAGTAGCTTAATAAATTAAGTACTTCCTGGTATGGTTACTGTACTGGTAACTCCCCAAAAGAATCTGGATTGTGGTGAGGGAACAGAGAAAAAAGCTCATTAGGACCTGCACTTACGAAGGGGGTAGGCAGCAGTCTATCAGGGAGTAAACCTTCTGAGAATAAAAACAGCTGGAGCTTGTTAAGGTAATTACACAGGGGAAAGGATAATGTACTGGGAACTCCTCAGAAGAATCTGATTAGTGGTGAGGGCAGAGAGATAAAAGCTCAGTTAAGAACGACATGAACATGCTGCATAGGTAGCTGTTTATCAGTAAATATCTCCACTGAGATTAAGAAAAGCAGTAGCTTAATAAATTAAGTACTTCCTGGTATGGTTACTGTACTGGTGACTCCCCAAAAGAATCTGGATTGTGGTGAGGGAACAGAGAAAAAAGCTCATTTAGGACCTGCACTTACGAAGGGGGTAGGCAGCTGTATATCAGGGAGTAAACCTTCTGAGAATAAAAACAGCTGGAGCTTGTTAAGGTAATTACACAGGGGAAAGGATAATGTACTGGGAACTCCTCAGAAGAATCTGATTTGTGGTGAGGGCAGAGAGATAAAAGCTCATTTAGGAACGACATGAACATGCTGCGTAGGTAGCTGTTTATCAGTAAATATCTCCACTGAGATTAAGAAAAGCAGTAGCTTAATAAATTAAGTACTTCCTGGTATGGTTACTGTACTGGTAACTCCCCAAAAGAATCTGGATTGTGGTGACGGAACAGAGAAAAAAGCTCATTTAGGACCTGCACTTACGAAGGGGGTAGGCAGCAGTATATCAGGGAGTAAACCTTCTGAGAATAAAACAGCTGGAGCTTGTTAAGGTAATTACACAGGGGAAAGGATAATGTACTGGGAACTCCTCAGAAGAATCTGATTTGTGGTGAGGGCAGAGAGATAAAAGCTCATTTAGGAACGACATGAACATGCTGCATAGTTAGATGTTTATCAGTAAATATCTCCACAAAGATTAAGAAAAGCAGTAGCTTAATGAATTAAGTATTTCCTGGTATGGTTACTGTACTGGTAACTCCCCAAAAGAATCTGGATTGTGGTGAGGGAACAGAGAAAAAAGCTCATTTAGGACCTGCACTTACGAAGGGGGTAGGCAGCTGTATATCAGGGAGTAAAACTTCTGAGAATAAAAACAGCTGGAGCTTATTAAGGTAATTACACAGGGGAAAGGATAATGTACTGGGAACTCCTCAGAAGAATCTGATTTGTGGTGAGGGGAGAGAGATAAAAGCTCATTTAGGAACGACATAAACATGCTGCGTAGGTAGCTGTTTATCAGTAAATATCTCCACTGAGATTAAGAAAAGCAGTACCTTAATAAATAAAGTACTTCCTGGTATGGTTACTGTACTGGTAATTCCCCAAAAGAATCTGGATTGTGGTGAGGGAACAGAGAAAAAAGCTCATTTAGGACCTGCACTTACGAAGGGGGTAGGCAGCTGTATATCAGGGAGTAAACCTTCTGAGAATAAAAACAGCTAGGGATGTTAAGGTAATTACACAGGGGAAAGGATAATGTACTGGGAACTCCTCAGAAGAATCTGATTAGTGGTGAGGGCAGAGAGATAAAAGCTCATTTAGGAACGACATGAACATGCTGCGTAGGTAGCAGTTTATCAGTAAATATCTCCACTGAGATTAAGAAAAGCAGTAGCTTAATAAATTAAGTACTTCCTGGTATGGTTACTGTACTGGTAACTCCCCAAAAGAATCTGGATTGTGGTGAGGGAACAGAGAAAAAAGCTCATTTAGGACCTGCACTTACGAAGGGGTTAGGCAGCAGTCTATCAGGGAGTAAACCTTCTGAGAATAAAAACAGCTGGAGCTTGTTAAGGTAATTACACAGGGGAAAGGATAATGTACTGGGAACTCCTCAGAAGAATCTGATTAGTGGTGAGGGCAGAGAGATAAAAGCTCATTTAGGAACGACATGAACATGCTGCGTAGGTAGCTGTTTATCAGTAAATATCTCCACTGAGATTAAGAAAAGCAGTAGCTTAATAAATTAAGTACTTCCTGGTATGGTTACTGTACTGGTAACTCCCCAAAAGAATCTGGATTGTGGTGAGGGAACAGAGAAAAAAGCTCATTTAGGACCTGCACTTACGAAGGGGGTAGGCAGCTGTATATCAGGGAGTAAACCTTCTGAGAATAAAAACAGCTGGAGCTTGTTAAGGTAATTACACAGGGGAAAGGATAATGTACTGGGAACTCCTCAGAAGAATCTGATTTGTGGTGAGGGCAGAGAGATAAAAGCTCATTTAGGAACGACATGAACATGCTGCATAGTTAGATGTTTATCAGTAAATATCTCCACTAAGATTAAGAAAAGCAGTAGCTTAATGAATTAAGTACTTCCTGGTATGGTTACTGTACTGGTAACTCCCCAAAAGAATCTGGATTGTGGTGAGGGAACAGAGAAAAAAGCTCATTTAGGACCTGCACATACGAAGGGGGTAGGCAGCTGTATATCAGGGAGTAAAACTTCTGAGAATAAAAACAGCTGGAGCTTATTAAGGTAATTACACAGGGGAAAGGATAATGTACTGGGAACTCCTCAGAAGAATCTGATTTGTGGTGAGGGCAGAGAGATGAAAGCTCATTTAGGAACGACATAAACATGCTGCGTAGGTAGCTGTTTATCAGTAAATATCTCCACTGAGATTAAGAAAAGCAGTAGCTTAATAAATTAAGTACTTCCTGGTATGGTTACTGTACTGGTAACTCCCCAAAAGAATCTGGATTGTGGTGAGGGAACAGAGAAAAAAGCTCATTTAGGACCTGCACTTACGAAGGGGGTAGGCAGCTGTATATCAGGGAGTAAACCTTCTGAGAATAAAAACAGCTGGAGCTTGTTAAGGTAATTACACAGGGGAATGGATAATGTACTGGGAACTCCTCAGAAGAATCTGATTTGTGGTGAGGGCAGAGAGATAAAAGCTCATTTAGGAACGACCTTATCAGTAAATATCTCCACTGAGATTAAGAAAAGCAGTACCTTAATAAATAAAGTACTTCCTGGTATGGTTACTGTACTGGTAACTCCCCAAAAGAATCTGGATTGTGGTGAGGGAACAGAGAAAATAGCTCATTTAGGACCTGCACTTACGAAGGGGGTAGGCAGCTGTATATCAGGGAGTAAACCTTCTGAGAATAAAAACAGCTAGGGATGTTAAGGTAATTACACAGGGGAAAGGATAATGTACTGGGAACTCCTCAGAAGAATCTGATTAGTGGTGAGGGCAGAGAGATAAAAGCTCATTTAGGAACGACATGAACATGCTGCGTAGGTAGCTGTTTATCAGTAAATATCTCCACTGAGATTAAGAAAAGCAGTAGCTTAATAAATTAAGTACTTCCTGGTATGGTTACTGTACTGGTAACTCCCCAAAAGAATCTGGATTGTGGTGAGGGAACAGAGAAAAAAGCTCATTTAGGACCTGCACTTACGAAGGGGGTAGGCAGCAGTCTATCAGGGAGTAAACCTTCTGAGAATAAAAACAGCTGGAGCTTGTTAAGGTAATTACACAGGGGAAAGGATAATGTACTGGGAACTCCTCAGAAGAATCTGATTAGTGGTGAGGGCAGAGAGATAAAAGCTCATTTAGGAACGACATGAACATGCTGCGTAGGTAGCTGTTTATCAGTAAATATCTCCACTGAGATTACGAAAAGCAGTAGCTTAATAAATTAAGTACTTCCTGGTATGGTTACTGTACTGGTAACTCCCCAGAAGAATCTGGATTGTGGTGAGGGAACAGAGAAAAAAGCTCATTTAGGACCTGCACTTACGAAGGGGGTAGGCAGCTGTATATCAGGGAGTAAACCTTCTGAGAATAAAAACAGCTGGAGATTGTTAAGGTAATTACACAGGGGAAAGGATAATGTACTGGGAACTCCTCAGAAGAATCTGATTTGTGGTGAGGACAGAGAGATAAAAGCTCATTTAGGAACGACATGAACATGCTGCATAGGTAGCTGTTTATCAGTAAATATCTCCACTGAGATTAAGAAAAGCAGTAGCTTAATAAATTAAGTACTTCCTGGTATGGTTACTGTATTGGTAACTCCCCAAAAGAATCTGGATTGTGGTGAGGGAACAGAGAAAAAAGCTCATTTAGGACCTGCACTTACGAAGGGGGTAGGCAGCTGTATATCAGGGAGTAAACCTTCAGAGAATAAAAACAGCTGGAGCTTGTTAAGGTAATTACACAGGGGAAAGGATAATGTACTGGGAACCCCTCAGAAGAATCTGATTTGTGGTGCGGGCCGAGAGATAAAAGCTCATTTAGGAACGACATGAACATGCTGCGTAGGTAGCTGTTTATCAGTAAATATCTCCACTGAGATTAAGAAAAGCAGTAGCTTAATAAATTAAGTACTTCCTGGTATGGTTACTGTACTGGTAACTCCCCAAAAGAATCTGGATTGTGGTGAGGGAACAGAGAAAAAAGCTCATTTAGGACCTGCACTTACGAAGGGGGTAGGCAGCATTCTATCAGGGAGTAAACCTTCTGAGAATAAAAACAGCTGGAGCTTGTTAAGGTAATTACACAGGGGAAAGGATAATGTACTGGGAACTCCTCAGAAGAATCTGATTAGTGGTGAGGGCAGAGAGATAAAAGCTCAGTTAAGAACGACATGAACATGCTGCATAGGTAGCTGTTTATCAGTAAATATCTCCACTGAGATTAAGAAAAGCAGTAGCTTAATAAATTAAGTACTTCCTGGTATGGTTACTGTACTGGTAACTCCCCAAAAGAATCTGGATTGTGGTGAGGGAACAGAGAAAAAAGCTCATTTAGGACCTGCACTTACGAAGGGGGTAGGCAGCTGTATATCAGGGAGTAAACCTTCTGAGAATAAAAACAGCTGGAGCTTGTTAAGGTAATGACACAGGGGAAAGGATAATGCACTGGGAACTCCTCAGAAGAATCTGATTTGTGGTGAGGGCAGAGAGATAAAAGCTCATTTAGGAACGACATGAACATGCTGCGTAGGTAGCTGTTTATCAGTAAATATCTCCACTGAGATTAAGAAAAGCAGTAGCTTAATAAATTAATTACTTCCTGGTATGGTTACTGTACTGGTAACTCCCCAAAAGAATCTGGATTGTGGTGAGGGAACAGAGAAAAAAGCTCATTTAGGACCTGCACTTACGAAGGGGGTAGGCAGCTGTATATCAGGGAGTAAACCTTCTGAGAATAAAAACAGCTGGAGCTTGTTAAGGTAATTACACAGGGGAAAGGATAATGTACTGGGAACTCCTCAGAAGAATCTGATTAGTGGTGAGGGCAGAGAGATAAAAGCTCAGTTAAGAACGACATGAACATGCTGCATAGGTAGCTGTTTATCAGTAAATATCTCCACTGAGATTAAGAAAAGCAGTAGCTTAATAAATTAAGTACTTCCTGGTATGGTTACTGTACTGGTGACTCCCCAAAAGAATCTGGATTGTGGTGAGGGAACAGAGAAAAAAGCTCATTTAGGACCTGCACTTACGAAGGGGGTAGGCAGCTGTATATCAGGGAGTAAACCTTCTGAGAATAAAAACAGCTGGAGCTTGTTAAGGTAATTACACAGGGGAAAGGATAATGTACTGGGAACTCCTCAGAAGAATCTGATTTGTGGTGAGGGCAGAGAGATAAAAGCTCATTTAGGAACGACATGAACATGCTGCGTAGGTAGCTGTTTATCAGTAAATATCTCCACTGAGATTAAGAAAAGCAGTAGCTTAATAAATTAAGTACTTCCTGGTATGGTTACTGTACTGGTAACTCCCCAAAAGAATCTGGATTGTGGTGACGGAACAGAGAAAAAAGCTCATTTAGGACCTGCACTTACGAAGGGGGTAGGCAGCAGTATATCAGGGAGTAAACCTTCTGAGAATAAAAACAGCTGGAGCTTGTTAAGGTAATTACACAGGGGAAAGGATAATGTACTGGGAACTCCTCAGAAGAATCTGATTTGTGGTGAGGGCAGAGAGATAAAAGCTCATTTAGGAACGACATGAACATGCTGCATAGTTAGATGTTTATCAGTAAATATCTCCACAAAGATTAAGAAAAGCAGTAGCTTAATGAATTAAGTATTTCCTGGTATGGTTACTGTACTGGTAACTCCCCAAAAGAATCTGGATTGTGGTGAGGGAACAGAGAAAAAAGCTCATTTAGGACCTGCACTTACGAAGGGGGTAGGCAGCTGTATATCAGGGAGTAAAACTTCTGAGAATAAAAACAGCTGGAGCTTATTAAGGTAATTACACAGGGGAAAGGATAATGTACTGGGAACTCCTCAGAAGAATCTGATTTGTGGTGAGGGGAGAGAGATAAAAGCTCATTTAGGAACGACATAAACATGCTGCGTAGGTAGCTGTTTATCAGTAAATATCTCCACTGAGATTAAGAAAAGCAGTACCTTAATAAATAAAGTACTTCCTGGTATGGTTACTGTACTGGTAATTCCCCAAAAGAATCTGGATTGTGGTGAGGGAACAGAGAAAAAAGCTCATTTAGGACCTGCACTTACGAAGGGGGTAGGCAGCTGTATATCAGGGAGTAAACCTTCTGAGAATAAAAACAGCTAGGGATGTTAAGGTAATTACACAGGGGAAAGGATAATGTACTGGGAACTCCTCAGAAGAATCTGATTAGTGGTGAGGGCAGAGAGATAAAAGCTCATTTAGGAACGACATGAACATGCTGCGTAGGTAGCAGTTTATCAGTAAATATCTCCACTGAGATTAAGAAAAGCAGTAGCTTAATAAATTAAGTACTTCCTGGTATGGTTACTGTACTGGTAACTCCCCAAAAGAATCTGGATTGTGGTGAGGGAACGGAGAAAAAAGCTCATTTAGGACCTGCACTTACGAAGGGGGTAGGCAGCTGTATATCAGGGAGTAAACCATCTGAGAATAAAAACAGCTGGAGCTTGTTAAGGTAATTACACAGGGGAAAGGATAATGTACTGGGAACTCCTCAGAAGAATCTGATTTGTGGTGAGGGCAGAGAGATAAAAGCTCATTTAGGAACGACATGAACATGCTGCGTAGGTAGCTGTTTATCAGTAAATATCTCCACTGAGATTAAGAAAAGCAGTAGCTTAATAAATTAAGTACTTCCTGGTATGGTTACTGTACTGGTAACTCCCCAAAAGAATCTGGATTGTGGTGAGGGAACAGAGAAAAAAGCTCATTTAGGACCTGCACTTACGAAGGGGGTAGGCAGCTGTATATCAGGGAGTAAACCTTCTGAGAATAAAAACAGCTGGAGCTTGTTAAGGTAATTACACAGGAGAAAGGATAATGTACTGGGAACTCCTCAGAAGAATCTGATTTGTGGTGAGGGCAGAGAGATAAAAGCTCATTTAGGAACGACATGAACATGCTGCGTAGGTAGCTGTTTATCAGTAAATATCTCCACTGAGATGAAGAAAAGCAGTAGCTTAATAAATTAAGTACTTCCTGGTATGGTTACTGTACTGGTACCTCCCCAAAAGAATCTGGATTGTGGTGAGGGAACAGAGAAAAAAGCTCATTTGGGACCTGCACTTACGAAGGGGGTAGGCAGCTGTATATTAGGGAGTAAACCTTCTGAGAATAAAAACAGCTGGAGCTTGTTAAGGTAATTACACAGGGGAAAGGATAATGTACTGGGAACTCCTCAGAAGAATCTGATTTGTGGTGAGGGCAGAGAGATAAAAGCTCGTTTAGGAACGACATGAACATGCTGCGTAGGTAGCTGTTTATCAGAAAATATCTCCACTGAGATTAAGAAAAGCAGTAGCTTAATAAATTAAGTACTTCCTGGTATGGTTACTGTACTGGTAACTCCCCAAAAGAATCTGGATTGTGGTGAGGGAACAGAGAATAAAGCTCATTTAAGACCTGCACTTGCGAAGGGGGTAGGCAGCTGTATATCAGGGAGTAAACCTTCTGAGAATAAAAACAGCTGGAGCTTGTTAAGGTAATTACACAGGGGAAAGGATAATGTACTGGGAACTCCTCAGAAGAATCTGATTTGTGGTGAGGGCAGAGAGAAAAAAGCTCATTTAGGAACGACATGAACATTGCGTAGGTAGCTGTTCATCAGTAAATATCTCCACTGAGATTAAGAAAAGCAGTAGCTTAATAAATTAAGTACTTCCTGGTAGGGTTACTGTACTGGTAACTCCCCAAAAGAATCTGGATTGTGGTGAGGGAACAGAGAAAAAGCTCATTTAGGACCTGCACTTACGAAGGGGGTAGGCAGCTGTATATCAGGGAGTAAACCTTCTGAGAATAAAAACAGCTGGGAGCTTGTTAAGGTAATTACACAGGGGAAAGGATAATGTACTGGGAACTCCTCAGAAGAATCTGATTTGTGGTGAGGGCAGAGAGATAAAAGCTCATTTAGGAACGACATGAACATGCTGCGTAGGTAGCTGTTTATCAGTAAATATCTCCACTGAGATTAAGAAAAGCAGTAGCTTAATAAATTAAGTACTTCCTGGTATGGTTACTGTACTGGTAACTCCCCAAAAGAATCTGGATTGTGGTGAGGGTACAGAGAAAAAAGCTCATTTAGGACCTGCACTTACGAAGGGGGTAGGCAGCTGTATATCAGGGAGTAAACCTTCTGAGAATAAAAACAGCTGGAGCTTGTTAAGGTAATTACACAGGGGAAAGGATAATGTACTGGGAACTCCTCAGAAGAATCTGATTAGTGGTGAGGGCATAGAGATAAAAGCTCATTTAAGAACGACATGAACATGCTGCGTAGGTAGCTGTTTATCAGTAAATATCTCCACTGAGATTAAGAAAAGCAGTAGCTTAATAAATTAAGTACTTCCTGGTATGGTTACTGTACTGGTAACTCCCCAAAAGAATCTGGATTGTGGTGAGGGAACAGAGAAAAAAGCTCATTTAGGACCTGCACTTACGAAGGGGGTAGGCAGCTGTATATCAGGGAGTAAACCTTCTGAGAATAAAAACAGCTGGAGCTTGTTAAGGTAATTACACAGGGGAAAGGATAATGTACTGGGAACTCCTCAGAAGAATCTGATTTGTGGTGAGGGCAGAGAGATAAAAGCTCATTTAGGAACGACATGAACATGCTGCGTAGGTAGCTGTTTATCAGTAAATATCTCCACTGAGATTAAGAAAAGCAGTAGCTTAATAAATTAAGTACTTCCTGGTATGGTTACTGTAATGGTAACTCCCCAAAAGAATCTGGATTGTGGGGAGGGAACAGAGAAAAAAGCTCATTTAGGACCTGCACTTACGAAGGGGGTAGGCAGCTGTATATCAGGGAGTAAACCTTCTGAGAATATAAACAGCTGGAGCTTGTTAAGGTAATTACACAGGAGAAAGGATAATGTACTGGGAACTCCTCAGAAGAATCTGATTTGTGGTGAGGGCATAGAGATAAAAGCTCATTTAGGAACGACATGAACATGCTGCGTAGGTAGCTGTTTTTCACTAAATATCTCCACTGAGATGAAGAAAAGCAGTAGCATAATAAATTAAGTACTTCCTGGTATGGTTACTGTACTGGTACCTCCCCAAAAGAATCTGGATTGTGGTGAGGGAACAGAGAAAAAAGCTCATTTGGGACCTGCACTTACGAAGGGGGTAGGCAGCTGTATATCAGGGAGTAAACCTTCTGAGAATAAAAACAGCTGGAGCTTGTTAAGGTAATTACACAGGGGAAAGGATAATGTACTGGGATCTCCTCAGAAGAATCTGATTTGTGGTGAGGGCAGAGAGATAAAAGCTCGTTTAGGAACGACATGAACATGCTGCGTAGGTAGCTGTTTATCAGAAATATCTCCACTGAGATTAAGAAAAGCAGTAGCTTAATAAATTAAGTACTTCCTGGTATGGTTACTGTACTGGTAACTCCCCAAAAGAATCTGGATTGTGGTGAGGGAACAGAGAAAAAAGCTCATTTAGGACCTGCACTTACGAAGGGGGTAGGCAGCTGTATATCAGGGAGTAAACCTTCTGAGAATAAAAACAGCTGGAGCTTGTTAAGGTAATTACACAGGGGAAAGGATAATGTACTGGGAACTCCTCAGAAGAATCTGATTTGTGGTGAGGGCAGAGAGATAAAAGCTCATTTAGGAACGACATGAACATGCTGCGTAGGTAGCTGTTCATCAGTAAATATCTCCACTGAGATTAAGAAAAGCAGTAGCTTAATAAATTAAGTACTTCCTGGTATGGTTACTGTACTGGTAACTCCCCAAAAGAATCTGGATTGTGGTGAGGGAACAGAGAAAAAAGCTCATTTAGGACCTGCACTTACGAAGGGGGTAGGCAGCTGTATATCAGGGAGTAAACCTTCTGAGAATAAAAACAGCTGGAGCTTTTTAAGGTAATTACACAGGGTAAAGGATAATGTTTGGGAACTCCTCAGAAGAATCTGATTTGTGGTGAGGGCAGAGAGATAAAAGCTCATTTAGGAACGACATGAACATGCTGCGTAGGTAGCTGTTTATCAGTAAATATCTCCACTGAGATTAAGAAAAGCCGTAGCTTTATAAATTAAGTACTTCCTGGTATGGTTACTGTACTGGTAACTCCCCTAAAGAATCTGGATTGTGGTGAGGGAACAGAGAAAAAAGCTCATTTAGGACCTGCACTTACGAAGGGGGTAGGCAGCTGTATATCAGGGAGGAAACCTTCTGAGAATAAAAACAGCTGGAGCTTGTTAAGGTAATTACACAGGGGAAAGGATAATGTACTGGGAACTCCTCAGAAGAATCTGATTTGTGGTGAGGGCAGAGAGATAAAAGCTCATTTAGGAACGACATGAACATGCTGCGTAGGTTAGCTGTTTATCAGTAAATATCTCCACTGAGATTAAGAAAAGCAGTAGCTTAGTAAATTAAGTACTTCCTGGTATGGTTACTGTACTGGTAACTCCCCAACAGAATCTGGATTGTGGTGAGGGAACAGAGAAAAAACCTCATTTAGGACCTGCACTTACGAAGGGGGTAGGCAGCTGTATATCAGGGAGTAAACCTTCTGAGAATAAAAACAGCTGGAGCTTGTTAAGGTAATTACACAGGGGAAAGGATAATGTACTGGGAACTCCTCAGAAGAATCTGATTTGTGGTGAGGGCAGAGAGATAAAAGCTCATTTAGGAACGACATGAACATGCTGCGTAGGTAGCTGTTTATCAGTAAATATCTCCACTGAGATTAAGAAAAGCAGTAGCTTAATAAATTAAGTACTTCCTGGTATGGTTACTGTACTGGTAACTCCCCAAAAGAATCTGGATTGTGGTGAGGGAACAGAGAAAAAAGCTCATTTAGGACCTGCACTTACGAAGGGGGTAGGCAGCTGTATATCAGGGAGTAAACTTTATGAGAATAAAAACAGCTGGAGCTTGTTAAGGTAATTACACGGGGGAAAGGATAATGTACTGGGAACTCCTCAGAAGAATCTGATTTGTGGTGAGGGCAGAGAGATAAAAGCTCATTAGGAACGACATGAACATGCTGCGTAGGTAGCTGTTTATCAGTAAATATTTCCACTGAGATTAAGAAAAGCAGTAGCTTAATAAATTAAGTACTTTCTGGTATGGTTACTGTACTGGTAACTCCCCAAAAGAATCTGGATTGTGGTGAGGGAACAGAGAAAAAAGCTCATTTAGGACCTGCACTTACGAAGGGGGTAGGCAGCTGTATATCAGGGAGTAAACCTTCTGAGAATAAAAACAGCTTGAGCTTGTTAAGGTAATTACACAGGGGAAAGGATAATGTTCTGGGAACTCCTCAGAAGAATCAGATTTGTGGTGAGGGCAGAGAGATAAAAGCTCATTTAAGAACGACATGAACATGCTGCGTAGGTAGCTGTTTATCAGTAAATATCTCCACTGAGATTAAGAAAAGCAGTAGCTTTATAAATTAAGTACTTCCTGGTATGGTTACTGTACTGGTAACTCCCCTAAAGAATCTGGATCGTGGTGAGGGAACAGAGAAAAAAGCTCATTTAGGACCTGCACTTACGAAGGGGGTAGGCAGCTGTATATCAGGGAGTAAACCTTCTGAGAATAAAAACAGCTGGAGCTTGTTAAGGTAATTACACAGGGGAAAGGATAATGTACTGGGAACTCCTCAGAAGAATCTGATTTGTGGTGAGGGCAGAGAGATAAAAGCTCGTTTAGGAATGACATGAACATGCTGCATAGGTAGCTGTTTATCAGTAAATATCTCCACTGAGATTAAGAAAAGCAGTAGCTTAATAAATTAAGTACTTCCTGGTATGGTTACTGTACTGGTAACTCCCCAAAAGAATCTGGATTGTGGTGAGGGAACAGAGAAAAAAGCTCATTAAGACCTGCACTTACGAAGGGGGTAGGCAGCTGTATATCAGGGAGTAAACCTTCTGAGAATAAAAACAGCTGGAGCTTGTTAAGGTAATTACACAGGGGAAAGGATAATGTACTGGGAACTCCTCAGAAGAATCTGATTTGTGGTGAGGGCAGAGAGATTAAAGCTCGTTTAGGAACGACATGAACATGCTGCGTAGGTAGCTGTTTATCAGTAAATATCTCCACTGAGATGAAGAAAAGCAGTAGCTTAATAAATTAAGTACTTCCTGGTATGGTTACTGTACTGGTACCTCCCCAAAAGAATCTGGATTGTGGTGAGGGAACAGAGAAAAAAGCTCATTTGGGACCTGCACTTACGAAGGGGGTAGGCAGCTGTATATCAGGGAGTAAACCTTCTGAGAATAAAAACAGCTGGAGCTTGTTAAGGTAATTACACAGGGGAAAGGATAATGTACTGGGAACTCCTCAGAAGAATCTGATTTGTGGTGAGGGCAGAGAGATAAAAGCTCGTTTAGGAACGACATGACCATGCTGCGTAGGTAGCTGTTTATCAGAAAATATCTCCACTGAGATTAAGAAAAGCAGTAGCTTAATAAATTAAGTACTTCCTGGTATGGTTACTGTACTGGTAATTCCACAAAAGAATCTGGATTGTGGAGAGGAAACAGAGAAAAAAGCTCATTTAGGACCTGCACTTACGAAGGGGGTAGGCAGCTGTATATCAGGGAGTAAACCTTCTGAGAATAAAAACAGCTGGAGCTTGTTAAGGTAATTACACAGGGGAAAGGATAATGTACTGGGAACTCCTCAGAAGAATCTGATTTGTGGTGAGGGCAGAGAGATAAAAGCTCATTTAGGAACGACAGGAACATGCTGCGTAGGTAGCTGTTTATCAGTAAATATCTCCACTGAGATTAAGAAAAGCAGTAGCTTAATAAATTAAGTAGTTCCTGGCATGGTTACTGTATTGGTAACTCCCCAAAAGAATCTGCATTGTGGTGAGGGAACAGAGAAAAAAGCTCATTTAGGACCTGCACTTACGAAGGGGGTAGGCAGCTGTATATCAGGGAGTAAACCTTCTGAGAATAAAAACAGCTGGAGCTTGTTAAGGTAATTACACAGGGGAAAGGATAATGTACTGGGAACTCCTCAGAAGAATCTGATTCGTGGTGAGGGCAGAGAGATAAAAGCTCATTAGGAACGACATGAACATGCTGCGTAGGTAGCTGTTTATCAGTAAATATCTCCACTGAGATTAAGAAAAGCAGTAGCTTAATAAATTAAGTACTTCCTGGTATGGTTACTGTACTGGTAACTCCCCAAAAGAATCTGGATTGTGGTGAGGGAACAGAGAAAAAAGCTCATTTAGGACCTGCACTTACGAAGGGGGTAGGCAGCTGTATATCAGGGAGTAAACCTTCTGAGAATAAAAACAGCTGGAGCTTGTTAAGGTAATTACACAGGGGAAAGGATAATGTACTGGGAACTCCTCAGAAGAATCTGATTTGTGGTGAGGGCATAGAGATAAAAGCTCATTTAAGAACGACATGAACATGCTGCGTAGGTAGCTGTTTATCAGTAAATATCTCCACTGAGATTAAGAAAAGCAGTAGCTTAATAAATTAAGTACTTCCTGGTATGGTTACTGTACTGGTAACTCCCCAAAAGAATCTGGATTGTGGTGAGGGAACAGAGAAAAAAGCTCATTTAGGACCTGCACTTACGAAGGGGGTAGGCAGCTGTATATCAGGGAGTAAACCTTCTGAGAATAAAAACAGCTGGAGCTTGTTAAGGTAATTACACAGGGGAAAGGATAATGTACTGGGAACTCCTCAGAAGAATCTGATTTGTGGTGAGGGCAGAGAGATAAAAGCTCATTTAGGAACGACATGAACATGCTGCGTAGGTAGCTGTTTATCAGTAAATATCTCCACTGAGATTAAGAAAAGCAGTAGCTTAATAAATTAAGTACTTCCTGGTATGGTTACTGTAATGGTAACTCCCCAAAAGAATCTGGATTGTGGGGAGGGAACAGAGAAAAAAGCTCATTTAGGACCTGCACTTACGAAGGGGGTAGGCAGCTGTATATCAGGGAGTAAACCTTCTGAGAATATAAACAGCTGGAGCTTGTTAAGGTAATTACACAGGAGAAAGGATAATGTACTGGGAACTCCTCAGAAGAATCTGATTTGTGGTGAGGGCATAGAGATAAAAGCTCATTTAGGAACGACATGAACATGCTGCGTAGGTAGCTGTTTTTCACTAAATATCTCCACTGAGATGAAGAAAAGCAGTAGCATAATAAATTAAGTACTTCCTGGTATGGTTACTGTACTGGTACCTCCCCAAAAGAATCTGGATTGTGGTGAGGGAACAGAGAAAAAAGCTCATTTGGGACCTGCACTTACGAAGGGGGTAGGCAGCTGTATATCAGGGAGTAAACCTTCTGAGAATAAAAACAGCTGGAGCTTGTTAAGGTAATTACACAGGGAAAGGATAATGTACTGGGATCTCCTCAGAAGAATCTGATTTGTGGTGAGGGCAGAGAGATAAAAGCTCGTTTAGGAACGACATGAACATGCTGCGTAGGTAGCTGTTTATCAGAAAATATCTCCACTGAGATTAAGAAAAGCAGTAGCTTAATAAATTAAGTACTTCCTGGTATGGTTACTGTACTGGTAACTCCCAAAAGAATCTGGATTGTGGTGAGGGAACAGAGAAAAAAGCTCATTTAGGACCTGCACTTACGAAGGGGGTAGGCAGCTGTATATCAGGGAGTAAACCTTCTGAGAATAAAAACAGCTGAGCTTGTTAAGGTAATTACACAGGGGAAAGGATAATGTACTGGGAACTCCTCAGAAGAATCTGATTTGTGGTGAGGGCAGAGAGATAAAAGCTCATTTAGGAACGACATGAACATGCTGCGTAGGTAGCTGTTCATCAGTAAATATCTCCACTGAGATTAAGAAAAGCAGTAGCTTAATAAATTAAGTACTTCCTGGTATGGTTACTGTACTGGTAACTCCCCAAAAGAATCTGGATTGTGGTGAGGGAACAGAGAAAAAAGCTCATTTAGGACCTGCACTTACGAAGGGGGTAGGCAGCTGTATATCAGGGAGTAAACCTTCTGAGAATAAAAACAGCTGGAGCTTTTTAAGGTAATTACACAGGGTAAAGGATAATGTTTGGGAACTCCTCAGAAGAATCTGATTTGTGGTGAGGGCAGAGAGATAAAAGCTCATTTAGGAACGACATGAACATGCTGCGTAGGTAGCTGTTTATCAGTAAATATCTCCACTGAGATTAAGAAAAGCCGTAGCTTTATAAATTAAGTACTTCCTGGTATGGTTACTGTACTGGTAACTCCCCTAAAGAATCTGGATTGTGGTGAGGGAACAGAGAAAAAAGCTCATTTAGGACCTGCACTTACGAAGGGGGTAGGCAGCTGTATATCAGGGAGGAAACCTTCTGAGAATAAAAACAGCTGGAGCTTGTTAAGGTAATTACACAGGGGAAAGGATAATGTACTGGGAACTCCTCAGAAGAATCTGATTTGTGGTGAGGGCAGAGAGATAAAAGCTCATTTAGGAACGACATGAACATGCTGCGTAGGTTAGCTGTTTATCAGTAAATATCTCCACTGAGATTAAGAAAAGCAGTAGCTTAGTAAATTAAGTACTTCCTGGTATGGTTACTGTACTGGTAACTCCCCAACAGAATCTGGATTGTGGTGAGGGAACAGAGAAAAAACCTCATTTAGGACCTGCACTTACGAAGGGGGTAGGCAGCTGTATATCAGGGAGTAAACCTTCTGAGAATAAAAACAGCTGGAGCTTGTTAAGGTAATTACACAGGGGAAAGGATAATGTACTGGGAACTCCTCAGAAGAATCTGATTTGTGGTGAGGGCAGAGAGATAAAAGCTCATTTAGGAACGACATGAACATGCTGCGTAGGTAGCTGTTTATCAGTAAATATCTCCACTGAGATTAAGAAAAGCAGTAGCTTAATAAATTAAGTACTTCCTGGTATGGTTACTGTACTGGTAACTCCCCAAAAGAATCTGGATTGTGGTGAGGGAACAGAGAAAAAAGCTCATTTAGGACCTGCACTTACGAAGGGGGTAGGCAGCTGTATATCAGGGAGTAAACTTTATGAGAATAAAAACAGCTGGAGCTTGTTAAGGTAATTACACGGGGGAAAGGATAATGTACTGGGAACTCCTCAGAAGAATCTGATTTGTGGTGAGGGCAGAGAGATAAAAGCTCAATTAGGAACGACATGAACATGCTGCGTAGGTAGCTGTTTATCAGTAAATATTTCCACTGAGATTAAGAAAAGCAGTAGCTTAATAAATTAAGTACTTTCTGGTATGGTTACTGTACTGGTAACTCCCCAAAAGAATCTGGATTGTGGTGAGGGAACAGAGAAAAAATCTCATTTAGGACCTGCACTTACGAAGGGGGTAGGCAGCTGTATATCAGGGAGTAAACCTTCTGAGAATAAAAACAGCTTGAGCTTGTTAAGGTAATTACACAGGGGAAAGGATAATGTTCTGGGAACTCCTCAGAAGAATCAGATTTGTGGTGAGGGCAGAGAGATAAAAGCTCATTTAAGAACGACATGAACATGCTGCGTAGGTAGCTGTTTATCAGTAAATATCTCCACTGAGATTAAGAAAAGCCGTAGCTTTATAAATTAAGTACTTCCTGGTATGGTTACTGTACTGGTAACTCCCCTAAAGAATCTGGATCGTGGTGAGGGAACAGAGAAAAAAGCTCATTTAGGACCTGCACTTACGAAGGGGGTAGGCAGCTGTATATCAGGGAGTAAACCTTCTGAGAATAAAAACAGCTGGAGCTTGTTAAGGTAATTACACAGGGGAAAGGATAATGTACTGGGAACTCCTCAGAAGAATCTGATTTGTGGTGAGGGCAGAGAGATAAAAGCTCGTTTAGGAATGACATGAACATGCTGCATAGGTAGCTGTTTATCAGTAAATATCTCCACTGAGATTAAGAAAAGCAGTAGCTTAATAAATTAAGTACTTCCTGGTATGGTTACTGTACTGGTAACTCCCAAAAGAATCTGGATTGTGGTGAGGGAACAGAGAAAAAAGCTCATTAAGACCTGCACTTACGAAGGGGGTAGGCAGCTGTATATCAGGGAGTAAACCTTCTGAGAATAAAAACAGCTGGAGCTTGTTAAGGTAATTACACAGGGGAAAGGATAATGTACTGGGAACTCCTCAGAAGAATCTGATTTGTGGTGAGGGCAGAGAGATTAAAGCTCGTTTAGGAACGACATGAACATGCTGCGTAGGTAGCTGTTTATCAGTAAATATCTCCACTGAGATGAAGAAAAGCAGTAGCTTAATAAATTAAGTACTTCCTGGTATGGTTACTGTACTGGTACCTCCCCAAAAGAATCTGGATTGTGGTGAGGGAACAGAGAAAAAAGCTCATTTGGGACCTGCACTTACGAAGGGGGTAGGCAGCTGTATATCAGGGAGTAAACCTTCTGAGAATAAAAACAGCTGGAGCTTGTTAAGGTAATTACACAGGGGAAAGGATAATGTACTGGGAACTCCTCAGAAGAATCTGATTTGTGGTGAGGGCAGAGAGATAAAAGCTCGTTTAGGAACGACATGACCATGCTGCGTAGGTAGCTGTTTATCAGAAAATATCTCCACTGAGATTAAGAAAAGCAGTAGCTTAATAAATTAAGTACTTCCTGGTATGGTTACTGTACTGGTAATTCCACAAAAGAATCTGGATTGTGGAGAGGAAACAGAGAAAAAAGCTCATTTAGGACCTGCACTTACGAAGGGGGTAGGCAGCTGTATATCAGGGAGTAAACCTTCTGAGAATAAAAACAGCTGGAGCTTGTTAAGGTAATTACACAGGGGAAAGGATAATGTACTGGGAACTCCTCAGAAGAATCTGATTTGTGGTGAGGGCAGAGAGATAAAAGCTCATTTAGGAACGACAGGAACATGCTGCGTAGGTAGCTGTTTATCAGTAAATATCTCCACTGAGATTAAGAAAAGCAGTAGCTTAATAAATTAAGTAGTTCCTGGCATGGTTACTGTATTGGTAACTCCCCAAAAGAATCTGCATTGTGGTGAGGGAACAGAGAAAAAAGCTCATTTAGGACCTGCACTTACGAAGGGGGTAGGCAGCTGTATATCAGGGAGTAAACCTTCTGAGAATAAAAACAGCTGGAGCTTGTTAAGGTAATTACACAGGGGAAAGGATAATGTACTGGGAACTCCTCAGAAGAATCTGATTCGTGGTGAGGGCAGAGAGATAAAAGCTCATTAGGAACGACATGAACATGCTGCGTAGGTAGCTGTTTATCAGTAAATATCTCCACTGAGATTAAGAAAAGCAGTAGCTTAATAAATTAAGTACTTCCTGGTATGGTTACTGTACTGGTAACTCCCCAAAAGAATCTGGATTGTGGTGAGGGAACAGAGAAAAAAGCTCATTTAGGACCTGCACTTACGAAGGGGGTAGGCAGCTGTATATCAGGGAGTAAACCTTCTGAGAATAAAAACAGCTGGAGCTTGTTAAGGTAATTATGCAGGGGAAAGGATAATGTACTGGGAACTCCTCAGAAGAATCTGATTTGTGGTGAGGGCAGAGAGATAAAAGCTCATTTAGGAACGACATGAACATGCTGCGTAGGTAGCTGTTTATCAGTAAATATCTCCACTGAGATTAAGAAAAGCAGTAGCTTAATAAATTAAGTACTTCCTGGTATGGTTACTGTACTGGTAACTCCCCAAAAGAATCTGGATTGTGGTGAGGGAACAGAGAAAAAAGCTCATTTAAGACCTGCCCTTTGAAGGGGGTAGGCAGCTGTATATCAGGGAGTAAACCTTCTGAGAATAAAAACAACTGGAGGTTGTTAAGGTAATTACACAGGGGAAAGGATAATGTACTGGGAACTCCTCAGAAGAATCTGATTTGTGGTGAGGGCAGAGAGATAAAAGCTCATTTAGGAACGACATGATCATGTTGCGTAGGTAGCTGTTTATCAGTAAATATCTCCACTGAGATTAAGAAAAGCAGTAGCTTAATAAATTAAGTACTTCCTGGTATGGTTACTGTACTGGTAACTCCCCAAAAGAATCTGGATTGTGGTGAGGGAACAGAGAAAAAAGGTCATTTAGGACCTGCACTTACGAAGGGGGTAGGCAGCTGTATATCAGGGAGTAAACCTTCTGAGAATAAAAACAGCTGGAGCTTGTTAAGGTAATTACACAGGGGAAAGGATAATGTACTGGGAACTCTTCAGAAGAATCTGATTTGTGGTGAGGGCAGAGAGATAAAAGCTCATTTAGGAACGACATGAACATGCTGCGTAGGTAGCTGTTTATCAGTAAATATCTCCACTGAGATTAAGAAAAGCAGTAGCTTAATAAATTAAGTACTTCCTGGTATGGTTACTGTACTGGTAACTCCCCAAAAGAATCTGGATTGTGGTGAGGGAACAGAGAAAAAAGCTCATTTAGGACCTGCACTTACGAAGGGGGTAGGCAGCTGTATATCAGGGAGTAAACCTTCTGAGAATAAAAACAGCTGGAGCTTGTTAAGGTAATTACACATGGGAAAGGATAATGTACTGGGAACTCCTCAGAAGAATCTGATTTGTGGTGAGGGCAGAGAGATAAAAGCTCAATTAGGAACGACATGAACATGCTGCGTAGGTAGCTGTTTATCAGTAAATATCTCCACTGAGATTAAGAAAAGCAGTAGCTTAATAAATTAAGTACTTCCTGGTATGGTTACTGTACTGGTAACTCTCCAAAAGAATCTGGATTGTGGTGAGGGAAGAGAGAAAAAAGCTCATTTAGGACCTACACTTACGAAGGGGGTAGGCAGCTGTATATCAGGGAGTAAACCTTCTGAGAATAAAAACAGCTTGAGCTTGTTAAGGTAATTACACAGGGAAAGGATAATGTACTGGGAACTCCTCAGAAGAATCTGATTTGTGGTGAGGGCAGAGAGATTAAAAGCTCATTTAGGAACGACATGAACATGCTGCGTAGGTAGCTGTTTATCAGTAAATATCTCCACTGAGATTAAGAAAAGCAGTAGCTTAATAAATTAAGTACTTCCTGGTATGGTTACTGTACTGGTAACTCCCCAAAAGAATCTGGATTGTGGTGAGGGAACAGAGAAAAAAGCTCATTTAGGACCTGCACTTACGAAGGGGGTAGGCAGCTGTATATCAGGGAGTAAACCTTCTGAGAATAAAAACAGCTGGAGCTTTTTAAGGTAATTACACAGGGTAAAGGATAATGTTTGGGAACTCCTCAGAAGAATCTGATTTGTGGTGAGGGCAGAGAGATAAAAGCTCATTTAGGAACGACATGAACATGCTGCGTAGGTAGCTGTTTATCAGTAAATATCTCCACTGAGATTAAGAAAAGCCGTAGCTTTATAAATTAAGTACTTCCTGGTATGGTTACTGTACTGTTAACTCCCCTAAAGAATCTGGATTGTGGTGAGGGAACAGAGAAAAAAGCTCATTTAGGACCTGCACTTACGAAGGGGGTAGGCAGCTGTATATCAGGGAGGAAACCTTCTGAGAATAAAAACAGCTGGAGCTTGTTAAGGTAATTACACAGGGGAAAGGATAATGTACTGGGAACTCCTCAGAAGAATCTGATTTGTGGTGAGGGCAGAGAGATAAAAGCTCATTTAGGAACGACATGAACATGCTGCGTAGGTTAGCTGTTTATCAGTAAATATCTCCACTGAGATTAAGAAAAGCAGTAGCTTAGTAAATTAAGTACTTCCTGGTATGGTTACTGTACTGGTAACTCCCCAACAGAATCTGGATTGTGGTGAGGGAACAGAGAAAAAACCTCATTTAGGACCTGCACTTACGAAGGGGGTAGGCAGCTGTATATCAGGGAGTAAACCTTCTGAGAATAAAAACAGCTGGAGCTTGTTAAGGTAATTACACAGGGGAAAGGATAATGTACTGGGAACTCCTCAGAAGAATCTGATTTGTGGTGAGGGCAGAGAGATAAAAGCTCATTTAGGAACGACATGAACATGCTGCGTAGGTAGCTGTTTATCAGTAAATATCTCCACTGAGATTAAGAAAAGCAGTAGCTTAATAAATTAAGTACTTCCTGGTATGGTTACTGTACTGGTAACTCCCCAAAAGAATCTGGATTGTGGTGAGGGAACAGAGAAAAAAGCTCATTTAGGACCTGCACTTACGAAGGGGGTAGGCAGCTGTATATCAGGGAGTAAACTTTATGAGAATAAAAACAGCTGGAGCTTGTTAAGGTAATTACACGGGGGAAAGGATAATGTACTGGGAACTCCTCAGAAGAATCTGATTTGTGGTGAGGGCAGAGAGATAAAAGCTCAATTAGGAACGACATGAACATGCTGCGTAGGTAGCTGTTTATCAGTAAATATTTCCACTGAGATTAAGAAAAGCAGTAGCTTAATAAATTAAGTACTTTCTGGTATGGTTACTGTACTGGTAACTCCCCAAAAGAATCTGGATTGTGGTGAGGGAACAGAGAAAAAATCTCATTTAGGACCTGCACTTACGAAGGGGGTAGGCAGCTGTATATCAGGGAGTAAACCTTCTGAGAATAAAAACAGCTTGAGCTTGTTAAGGTAATTACACAGGGGAAAGGATAATGTTCTGGGAACTCCTCAGAAGAATCAGATTTGTGGTGAGGGCAGAGAGATAAAAGCTCATTTAAGAACGACATGAACATGCTGCGTAGGTAGCTGTTTATCAGTAAATATCTCCACTGAGATTAAGAAAAGCCGTAGCTTTATAAATTAAGTACTTCCTGGTATGGTTACTGTACTGGTAACTCCCCTAAAGAATCTGGATCGTGGTGAGGGAACAGAGAAAAAAGCTCATTTAGGACCTGCACTTACGAAGGGGGTAGGCAGCTGTATATCAGGGAGTAAACCTTCTGAGAATAAAAACAGCTGGAGCTTGTTAAGGTAATTACACAGGGGAAAGGATAATGTACTGGGAACTCCTCAGAAGAATCTGATTTGTGGTGAGGGCAGAGAGATAAAAGCTCGTTTAGGAATGACATGAACATGCTGCATAGGTAGCTGTTTATCAGTAAATATCTCCACTGAGATTAAGAAAAGCAGTAGCTTAATAAATTAAGTACTTCCTGGTATGGTTACTGTACTGGTAACTCCCCAAAAGAATCTGGATTGTGGTGAGGGAACAGAGAAAAAAGCTCATTAAGACCTGCACTTACGAAGGGGGTAGGCAGCTGTATATCAGGGAGTAAACCTTCTGAGAATAAAAACAGCTGGAGCTTGTTAAGGTAATTACACAGGGGAAAGGATAATGTACTGGGAACTCCTCAGAAGAATCTGATTTGTGGTGAGGGCAGAGAGATTAAAGCTCGTTTAGGAACGACATGAACATGCTGCGTAGGTAGCTGTTTATCAGTAAATATCTCCACTGAGATGAAGAAAAGCAGTAGCTTAATAAATTAAGTACTTCCTGGTATGGTTACTGTACTGGTACCTCCCCAAAAGAATCTGGATTGTGGTGAGGGAACAGAGAAAAAAGCTCATTTGGGACCTGCACTTACGAAGGGGGTAGGCAGCTGTATATCAGGGAGTAAACCTTCTGAGAATAAAAACAGCTGGAGCTTGTTAAGGTAATTACACAGGGGAAAGGATAATGTACTGGGAACTCCTCAGAAGAATCTGATTTGTGGTGAGGGCAGAGAGATAAAAGCTCGTTTAGGAACGACATGACCATGCTGCGTAGGTAGCTGTTTATCAGAAAATATCTCCACTGAGATTAAGAAAAGCAGTAGCTTAATAAATTAAGTACTTCCTGGTATGGTTACTGTACTGGTAATTCCACAAAAGAATCTGGATTGTGGAGAGGAAACAGAGAAAAAAGCTCATTTAGGACCTGCACTTACGAAGGGGGTAGGCAGCTGTATATCAGGGAGTAAACCTTCTGAGAATAAAAACAGCTGGAGCTTGTTAAGGTAATTACACAGGGGAAAGGATAATGTACTGGGAACTCCTCAGAAGAATCTGATTTGTGGTGAGGGCAGAGAGATAAAAGCTCATTTAGGAACGACAGGAACATGCTGCGTAGGTAGCTGTTTATCAGTAAATATCTCCACTGAGATTAAGAAAAGCAGTAGCTTAATAAATTAAGTAGTTCCTGGCATGGTTACTGTATTGGTAACTCCCCAAAAGAATCTGCATTGTGGTGAGGGAACAGAGAAAAAAGCTCATTTAGGACCTGCACTTACGAAGGGGGTAGGCAGCTGTATATCAGGGAGTAAACCTTCTGAGAATAAAAACAGCTGGAGCTTGTTAAGGTAATTACACAGGGGAAAGGATAATGTACTGGGAACTCCTCAGAAGAATCTGATTCGTGGTGAGGGCAGAGAGATAAAAGCTCATTAGGAACGACATGAACATGCTGCGTAGGTAGCTGTTTATCAGTAAATATCTCCACTGAGATTAAGAAAAGCAGTAGCTTAATAAATTAAGTACTTCCTGGTATGGTTACTGTACTGGTAACTCCCCAAAAGAATCTGGATTGTGGTGAGGGAACAGAGAAAAAAGCTCATTTAGGACCTGCACTTACGAAGGGGGTAGGCAGCTGTATATCAGGGAGTAAACCTTCTGAGAATAAAAACAGCTGGAGCTTGTTAAGGTAATTATGCAGGGGAAAGGATAATGTACTGGGAACTCCTCAGAAGAATCTGATTTGTGGTGAGGGCAGAGAGATAAAAGCTCATTTAGGAACGACATGAACATGCTGCGTAGGTAGCTGTTTATCAGTAAATATCTCCACTGAGATTAAGAAAAGCAGTAGCTTAATAAATTAAGTACTTCCTGGTATGGTTACTGTACTGGTAACTCCCCAAAAGAATCTGGATTGTGGTGAGGGAACAGAGAAAAAAGCTCATTTAAGACCTGCCCTTTGAAGGGGGTAGGCAGCTGTATATCAGGGAGTAAACCTTCTGAGAATAAAAACAACTGGAGGTTGTTAAGGTAATTACACAGGGGAAAGGATAATGTACTGGGAACTCCTCAGAAGAATCTGATTTGTGGTGAGGGCAGAGAGATAAAAGCTCATTTAGGAACGACATGATCATGTTGCGTAGGTAGCTGTTTATCAGTAAATATCTCCACTGAGATTAAGAAAAGCAGTAGCTTAATAAATTAAGTACTTCCTGGTATGGTTACTGTACTGGTAACTCCCCAAAAGAATCTGGATTGTGGTGAGGGAACAGAGAAAAAAGGTCATTTAGGACCTGCACTTACGAAGGGGGTAGGCAGCTGTATATCAGGGAGTAAACCTTCTGAGAATAAAAACAGCTGGAGCTTGTTAAGGTAATTACACAGGGGAAAGGATAATGTACTGGGAACTCTTCAGAAGAATCTGATTTGTGGTGAGGGCAGAGAGATAAAAGCTCATTTAGGAACGACATGAACATGCTGCGTAGGTAGCTGTTTATCAGTAAATATCTCCACTGAGATTAAGAAAAGCAGTAGCTTAATAAATTAAGTACTTCCTGGTATGGTTACTGTACTGGTAACTCCCCAAAAGAATCTGGATTGTGGTGAGGGAACAGAGAAAAAAGCTCATTTAGGACCTGCACTTACGAAGGGGGTAGGCAGCTGTATATCAGGGAGTAAACCTTCTGAGAATAAAAACAGCTGGAGCTTGTTAAGGTAATTACACAGGGGAAAGGATAATGTACTGGGAATTCCACAGAAGAATCTGATTTGTGGTGAGGGCAGAGAGATAAAAGCTCATTTAGTAAGGACATGAACCTGCTGCGTAGGTAGCTGTTTATCAGTAAATATCTCCACTGAGATTAAGAAAAGCAGTAGCTTAATAAATTAAGTACTTCCTGGTATGGTTACTGTACTGGTAACTCCCCAAAAGAATCTGGATTGTGGTGAGGGAACAGAGAAAAAAGCTCATTTAGGACCTGCACTTACGAAGGGGGTAGGCTGCTGTATATCAGGGAGTAAACCTTCTGAGAATAAAAACAGCTTGAGCTTGTTAAGGTAATTACACATGGGAAAGGATAATGTACTGGGAACTCCTCAGAAGAATCTGATTTGTGGTGAGGGCAGAGAGATAAAAGCTCAATTAGGAACGACATGAACATGCTGCGTAGGTAGCTGTTTATCAGTAAATATCTCCACTGAGATTAAGAAAAGCAGTAGCTTAATAAATTAAGTACTTCCTGGTATGGTTACTGTACTGGTAACTCTCCAAAAGAATCTGGATTGTGGTGAGGGAAGAGAGAAAAAAGCTCATTTAGGACCTACACTTACGAAGGGGGTAGGCAGCTGTATATCAGGGAGTAAACCTTCTGAGAATAAAAACAGCTTGAGCTTGTTAAGGTAATTACACAGGGGAAAGGATAATGTACTGGGAACTCCTCAGAAGAATCTGATTTGTGGTGAGGGCAGAGAGATTAAAGCTCATTTAGGAACGACATGAACATGCTGCGTAGGTAGCTGTTTATCAGTAAATATCTCCACTGAGATTAAGAAAAGCAGTAGCTTAATAAATTAAGTACTTCCTGGTATGGTTACTGTACTGGTAACTCCCCAAAAGAATCTGGATTGTGCTGAGGGAACAGAGAAAAAAGCTCATTTAGGTCCTGCACTTACGAAGGGGGTAGGCAGCTGTATATCAGGGAGGAAACCTTCTGAGAATAAAAACAGCTGGAGCTTGTTAAGGTAATTACACAGGGGAAAGGATAATGTACTGGGAACTCCTCAGAAGAATCTGATTTGTGGTGAGGGCAGAGAGATAAAAGCTCATTTAGGAACGACATGAACATGCTGCGTAGGTAGCTGTTTATCAGTAAATATCTCCACTGAGATTAAGAAAAGCAGTAGCTTAATAAATTAAGTACTTCCTGGGATGGTTACTGTACTGGTAACTCCCCAAAAGAATCTGGATTGTGGTGAGGGAACAGAGAAAAAAGCTCATTTAGGACCTGCACTTACGAAGGGGGTAGGCAGCTGTATATCAGGGAGTGAACCTACTGAGAATAAAAACAGCTGGAGCTTGTTAAGGGAATTACACAGGGGAAAGGATAATGTACTGGGAACTCCTCAGAAGAATCTGATTTGTGGTGAGGGCAGAGAGATAAAAGCTCATTTAGGAACGACATGGACATGCTGCGTAGGTAGCTGTTTATCAGTAAATATCTCCACTGAGATTAAGAAAAGCAGTAGCTTAATAAATTAAGTACTTCCTGGTATGGTTACTGTACTGGTAACTCTCCAAAAAGAATCTGGATTGTGGTGAGGGAAGAGAGAAAAAAGCTCATTTAGGACCTACACTTACGAAGGGGGTAGGCAGCTGTATATCAGGGAGTAAACCTTCTGAGAATAAAAACAGCTTGAGCTTGTTAAGGTAATTACACAGGGGAAAGGATAATGTACTGGGAACTCCTCAGAAGAATCTGATTTGTGGTGAGGGCAGAGAGATAAAAGCTCATTTAGGAACGACATGAACATGCTGCGTAGGTAGCTGTTTATCAGTAAATATCTCCACTGAGATTAAGAAAAGCAGTAGCTTAATAAATTAAGTACTTCCTGGTATGGTTACTGTACTGGTAACTCCCCAAAAGAATCTGGATTGTGGTGAGGGAACAGAGAAAAAAGCTCATTTAGGACCTGCACTTACGAAGGGGGTAGGCAGCTGTATATCAGGGAGGAAACCTTCTGAGAATAAAAACAGCTGGAGCTTGTTAAGGTAATTACACAGGGGGAAAGGATAATGTACTGGGAACTCCTCAGAAGAATCTGATTTGTGGTGAGGGCAGAGAGATAAAAGCTCATTTAGGAACGACATGAACATGCTGCGTAGGTAGCTGTTTATCAGTAAATATCTCCACTGAGATTAAGAAAAGCAGTAGCTTAATAAATTAAGTACTTCCTGGTATGGTTACTGTACTGGTAACTCCCCAAAAGAATCTGGATTGTGGTGAGGGAACAGAGAAAAAAGCTCATTTAGGACCTGCACTTACGAAGGGGGTAGGCAGCTTTATATCAGGGAGTGAACCTACTGAGAATAAAACAGCTGGAGCTTGTTAAGGTAATTACACAGGGGAAAGGATAATGTACTGGGAACTACTCAGAAGAATCTGATTTGTGGTGAGGGCAGAGAGATAAAAGCTCATTTAGGAACGACATGGACATGCTGCGTAGGTAGCTGTTTATCAGTAAATATCTCCACTGAGATTAAGAAAAGCAGTAGCTTAATAAATTAAGTACTTCCTGGTATGGTTACTGTACTGGTAACTCCCCAAAAGAATCTGGATTGTGGTGAGGGAACAGAGAAAAAAGCTCATTTAGGACCTGCACTTACGAAGGGGGTAGGCAGCTGTATATCAGGGAGTAAACCTTCTGAGAATAAAAACAGCTGGAGCTTGTTAAGGTAATTACACAGGGGAAAGGATAATGTACTGGGAACTCCTCAGAAGAATCTGATTTGTGGTGAGTGCAGAGAGATAAAAGCTCATTTAGGAACGACATGAACATGCTGCGTAGGTAGCTGTTTATCAGTAAATATCTCCACTGAGATTAAGAAAAGCAGTAGCTTAATAAATTAAGTACTTCCTGGTATGGTTACTGTACTGGTAACTTCCCAAAAGAATCTGGATGTGGTGAGGGAACAGAGAAAAAAGCTCATTTAGGACTGCACTTACGAAGGGGGTAGGCAGCTGTATATCACGGAGGAAACCTTCTGAGAATAAAAACAGCTGGAGTGTGTTAAGGTAATTACACAGGGGAAAGGATAATGTACTGGGAACTCCTCAGAAGTATCTGATTTGTGGTGAGGGCAGAGAGATAAAAGCTCATTTAGGAACGACATGAACATGCTGCGTAGGTAGCTGTTTATCAGTAAATATCTCCACTGAGATTAAGAAAAGCAGTAGCTTAATAAATTAAGTACTTCCTGGTATGGTTACTGTACTGGTAACTCCCCAAAAGAATCTGGATTGTGGTGAGGGAACAGAGAATAAAGCTCATTTAGGACCTGCACTTACGAAGGGGGTAGGCAGCTGTATATCAGGGAGGAAACCTTCTGAGAATAAAAACAGCTGGAGCTTGTTAAGGTAATTACACAGGGGAAAGGATAATGTACTGGGAACTCCTCAGAAGAATCTGATTTGTGGTGAGGGCAGAGAGATAAAAGCTCATTTAGGAACGACATGAACATGCTGCGTAGGTAGCTGTTTATCAGTAAATATCTCCACTGAGATTAAGAAAAGCAGTAGCTTAATAAATTAAGGACTTCCTGGTATGGTTACTGTACTGGTAACTCTCCAAAAGAATCTGGATTGTGGTGAGGGAACAGAGAAAAAAAGCTCATTTAGGACCTACACTTACGAAGGGGGTAGGCAGCTGTATATCAGGGAGTATACCTTCTGAGAATAAAAACAGCTTGAGCTTGTTAAGGTAATTACACAGGGGAAAGGATAATGTACTGGGAACTCCTCAGAAGAATCTGATTTGTGGTGAGGGCAGAGAGATAAAAGCTCATTTAGGAACGACATGAACATGCTGCGTAGGTAGCTGTTTTATCAGTAAATATCTCCACTGAGATTAAGAAAAGCAGTAGCTTAATAAATTAAGTACTTCCTGGTATGGTTACTGTACTGGTAACTCCCCAAAAGAATCTGGATTGTGGTGAGGGAACAGAGAAAAAAGCTCATTTATGACCTGCACTTACGAAGGGGGTAGGCAGCTGTATATCAGGGAGTGAACCTACTGAGAATAAAAACAGCTGGAGCTTGTTAAGGTAATTACACAGGGGAAAGGATAATGTGCTGGGAACTCCTCAGAAGAATCTGATTTGTGGTGAGTGCAGAGAGATAAAAGCTCATTTAGGAAACGACATGAACATGCTGCGTAGGTAGCTGTTTATCAGTAAATATCTCCACTGAGATTAAGAAAAGCCGTAGCTTTATAAATTAAGTACTTCCTGGTATGGTTACTGTACTGGTAACTCCCCTAAAGAATCTGGATTGTGGTGAGGGAACAGAGAAAAAAGCTCATTTAGGACCTTCACTTACGAAGGGGGTAGGCAGATGTATATCAGGGAGGAAACCTTCTGAGAATAAAAACAGCTGGAGCTTGTTAAGGTAATTACACAGGGGAAAGGATAATGTACTGGAACTCCTCAGAAGAATCTGATTTGTGGTGAGGGCAGAGAGATAAAAGCTCATTTAGGAACGACATTAACATGCTGCGTAGGTAGCTGTTTATCAGTAAATATCTCCACTGAGATTAAGAAAAGCAGTAGCTTAATAAATTAAGTACTTCCTGTATGGTTACTGTACTGGTAACTCCCCAAAAGAATCTGGATTGTGGTGAGGGAACAGAGAAAAAAGCTCATTTAGGACCTGCACTTACGAAGGGGGTAGGCAGCTGTATATCAGGGAGGAAACCTTCTGAGAATAAAAACAGCTGGAGCTTGTTAAGGTAATTACACAGGGGAAAGGATAATGTACTGGGAACTCCTCAGAAGAATCTGATTTGTGGTGAGGGCAGAGAGATAAAAGCTCATTTAGGAACGACATGAACATGCTGCGTAGGTAGCTGTTTATCAGTAAATATCTCCACTGAGATTAAGAAAAGCAGTAGCTTAATAAATTAAGTACTTCCTGTATGGTTACTGTACTGGTAACTCCCCAAAAGAATCTGGATTGTGGTGAGGGAACAGAGAAAAAAGCTCATTTAGGACCTGCACTTACGAAGGGGGTAGGCAGCTGTATATCAGGGAGTGAACCTACTGAGAATAAAAACAGCTGGAGCTTGTTAAGGTAATTACACAGGGAAAGGATAATGTACTGGGAACTCCTCAGAAGAATCTGATTTGTGGTGAGGGAGAGAGATAAAAGCTCATTTAGGAACGACATGGACATGCTGCGTAGGTAGCTGTTTATCAGTAAATATCTCCACTGAGATTAAGAAAAGCAGTAGCTTAATAAATTAAGTACTTCCTGGTATGGTTACTGTACTGGTAACTCTCCAAAAGAATCTGGATTGTGGTGAGGGAAGAGAGAAAAAAGCTCATTTAGGACCTACACTTACGAAGGGGGTAGGCAGCTGTATATCAGGGAGTAAACCTTCTGAGAATAAAAACAGCTTGAGCTTGTTAAGGTAATTACACAGGGAAAGGATAATGTACTGGGAACTCCTCAGAAGAATCTGATTTGTGGTGAGGGCAGAGAGATAAAAGCTCATTTAGGAACGACATGAACATGCTGCGTAGGTAGCTGTTTATCAGTAAATATCTCCACTGAGATTAAGAAAAGCAGTAGCTTAATAAATTAAGTACTTCCTGGTATGGTTACTGTACTGGTAACTCCCCAAAAGAATCTGGATTGTGGTGAGGGAACAGAGAAAAAAGCTCATTTAGGACCTGCACTTACGAAGGGGGTAGGCAGCTGTATATCAGGGAGGAAACCTTCTGAGAATAAAAACAGCTGGAGCTTGTTAAGGTAATTACACAGGGGGAAAGGATAATGTACTGGGAACTCCTCAGAAGAATCTGATTTGTGGTGAGGGCAGAGAGATAAAAGCTCATTTAGGAACGACATGAACATGCTGCGTAGGTAGCTGTTTATCAGTAAATATCTCCACTGAGATTAAGAAAAGCAGTAGCTTAATAAATTAAGTACTTCCTGGTATGGTTACTGTACTGGTAACTCCCCAAAAGAATCTGGATTGTGGTGAGGGAACAGAGAAAAAAGCTCATTTAGGACCTGCACTTACGAAGGGGGTAGGCAGCTGTATATCAGGGAGTGAACCTACTGAGAATAAAAACAGCTGGAGCTTGTTAAGGTAATTACACAGGGAAAGGATAATGTACTGGGAACTACTCAGAAGAATCTGTTTTGTGGTGAGGGCAGAGAGATAAAAGCTCATTTAGGAACGACATGGACATGCTGCGTAGGTAGCTGTTTATCAGTAAATATCTCCACTGAGATTAAGAAAAGCAGTAGCTTAATAAATTAAGTACTTCCTGGTATGGTTACTGTACTGGTAACTCCCCAAAAGAATCTGGATTGTGGTGAGGGAACAGAGAAAAAAGCTCATTTAGGACCTGCACTTACGAAGGGGGTAGGCAGCTGTATATCAGGGAGTAAACCTTCTGAGAATAAAAACAGCTTGAGCTTGTTAAGGTAATTACACAGGGGAAAGGATAATGTACTGGGAACTCCTCAGAAGAATCTGATTTGTGGTGAGGGCAGAGAGATAAAAGCTCATTTAGGAACGACATGAACATGCTGCGTAGGTAGCTGTTTATCAGTAAATATCTCCACTGAGATTAAGAAAAGCAGTAGCTTAATAAATTAAGTACTTCCTGGTATGGTTACTGTACTGGTAACTCCCCCAAAAGAATCTGGATTGTGGTGAGGGAACAGAGAAAAAAGCTCATTTAGGACCTGCACTTACGAAGGGGGTAGGCAGCTGTATATCAGGGAGGAAACCTTCTGAGAATAAAAACAGCTGGAGCTTGTTAAGGTAATTACACAGGGAAAGGATAATGTACTGGGAACTCCTCAGAAGAATCTGATTTGTGGTGAGGGCAGAGAGATAAAAGCTCATTTAGGAACGACATGAACATGCTGCGTAGGTAGCTGTTTATCAGTAAATATCTCCACTGAGATTAAGAAAAGCAGTAGCTTAATAAATTAAGTACTTCCTGGTATGGTTACTGTACTGGTAACTCCCCAAAAGAATCTGGATTGTGGTGAGGGAACAGAGAATAAAGCTCATTTAGGACCTGCACTTACGAAGGGGGTAGGCAGCTGTATATCAGGGAGGAAACCTTCTGAGAATAAAAACAGCTGGAGCTTGTTAAGGTAATTACACAGGGGAAAGGATATTGTACTGGGAACTCCTCAGAAGAATCTGATTTGTGGTGAGGGCAGAGAGATAAAAGCTCATTTAGGAACGACATGAACATGCTGCGTAGGTAGCTGTTTATCAGTAAATATCTCCACTGAGATTAAGAAAAGCAGTAGCTTAATAAATTAAGGACTTCCTGGTATGGTTACTGTACTGGTAACTCTCCAAAAGAATCTGGATTGTGGTGAGGGAACAGAGAAAAAAAGCTCATTAGGACCTACACTTACGAAGGGGGTAGGCAGCTGTATATCAGGGAGTATACCTTCTGAGAATAAAAACAGCTTGAGCTTGTTAAGGTAATTACACAGGGGAAAGGATAATGTACTGGGAACTCCTCGGAAGAATCTGATTTGTGGTGAGGGCAGAGAGATAAAAGCTCATTTAGGAACGACATGAACATGCTGCGTAGGTAGCTGTTTATCAGTAAATATCTCCACTGAGATTAAGAAAAGCAGTAGCTTAATAAATTAAGTACTTCCTGGTATGGTTACTGTACTGGTAACTCCCCAAAAGAATCTGGATTGTGGTGAGGGAACAGAGAAAAAAGCTCATTTAGGACCTGCACTTACGAAGGGGGTAGGCAGATGTATATCAGGGAGGAAACCTTCTGAGAATAAAAATAGCTGGAGCATGTTAAGGTAATTACACAGGGGAAAGGATAATGTACTGGGAACTCCTCAGAAGAATCTGATTTGTGGTGGAGGGCAGAGATAAAAGCTCATTTAGGAACGACATTAACATGCTGCGTAGGTAGCTGTTTATCAGTAAATATCTCCACTGAGATTAAGAAAAGCAGTAGCTTAATAAATTAAGTACTTCCTGGGATGGTTACTGTACTGGTAACTCCCCAAAAGAATCTGGATTGTGGTGAGGGAACAGAGAAAAAAGCCTCATTTAGGACCTGCACTTACGAAGGGGGTAGGCAGCAGTATATCAGGAGTAAACCTTCTGAGAATAAAAACGGCTGGAGCTTGTTAAGGTAATTACACAGGGGAAAGGATAATGTACTGGGAACTCCTCAGAAGAATCTGATTTGTGGTGAGGGCAGAGAGATAAAAGCTCATTTAGGAACGACATGAACATGCTGCGTAGGTAGCTGTTTATCAGTAAATATCTCCACTGAGATTAAGAAAAGCAGTAGCTTAATAAATTAAGTACTTCCGGGTATGGTTACTGTACTGGTAACTTCCCAAAAGAATCTGGATTGTGGTGAGGGAACAGAGAAAAAATCTCATTTAGGACCTGCACTTACGAAGGGGGTAGGCAGCTGTATATCAGAGAGGAAACCTTCTGAGAATAAAAACAGCTGGAGTGTGTTAAGGTAATTACACAGGGGAAAGGATAATGTACTGGGAACTCCTCAGAAGAATCTGATGTGGTGAGGGCAGAGAGATAAAAGCTCATTTAGGAACGACATGAACATGCTGCGTAGGTAGCTGTTTATCAGTAAATATCTCCACTGAGATTAAGAAAAGCAGTAGCTTAATAAATTAAGTACTTCCTGGTATGGTTTACTGTACTGGTAACTCCCCAAAAGAATCTGGATTGTGGTGAGGGAACAGAGAAAAAACTCATTTAGGACCTGCACTTACGAAGGGGGTAGGCAGCTGTATATCAGGAGTAAACCTTCTGAGAATAAAAACAGCTGGAGCTTGTTAAGGTAATTACACAGGGGAATGTATAATGTACTGGGAACTCCTCAGAAGAATCTGATTTGTGGTGAGGGGCAGAGAGATAAAAGCTCATTTATGAACGACATGAACATCCTGCGTAGGTAGCTGTTTATCAGTAAATATCTCAACTGAGATTAAGAAAAGCAGTAGCTTAATAAATTAAGTACTTCCTGGTATGGTTACTGTACTGGTAACTCCCAAAAGAATCTGGATTGTGGTGAGGGAACAGAGAATAAAGCTCATTTAGGACCTGCACTTACGAAGGGGTAGGCAGCTGTATATCAGGGAAGAAACATTCTGAGAATAAAAACAGCTGGAGCTTGTTAAGGTAATTACACAGGGGAAAGGATAATGTACTGGGAACTCCTCAGAAGAATCTGATTTGTGGTGAGGGCAGAGAGATAAAAGCTCATTTAGGAACGACATGAACATGCTGCGTAGGTAGCTGTTTATCAGTAAATATCTCCACTGAGATTAAGAAAAGCAGTAGCTTAATAAACTAAGGACTTCCTGGTATGGTTACTGTACTGGTAACTCTCCAAAAGAATCTGGATTGTGTGAGGGAACAGAGAAAAAAGCTCATTTAGGACCTACACTTACGAAGGGTGTAGGCAGCTGTATATCAGGGAGTAAACCTTCTGAGAATAAAAACAGCTTGAGCTTGTTAAGGTAATTACACAGGGGAAAGGATAATGTACTGGGAACTCCTCAGAAGAATCTGATTTGTGGTGAGGGCAGAGAGATAAAAGCTCATTTAGGAACGACCATGAACATGCTGCGTAGGTAGCTGTTTATCAGTAAATATCTCCACGAGATTAAGAAAAGCAGTAGCTTAATAAATTAAGTACTTCCTGGTATGGTTACTGTACTGGTAACTCCCCAAAAGAATCTGGATTGTGGTGAGGGAACAGAGAAAAAAGCTCATTTAGGACCTGCACTTACGAAGGGGGTAGGCAGCTGTATATCAGGGAGGAAACCTTCTGAGAATAAAAACAGCTGGAGCTTGTTAAGGTAATTAAACAGGGGAAAGGATAATGTACTGGGAACTCCTCAGAAGAATCTGATTTGTGGTGAGGGCAGAGAGATATAAAGCTCATTTAGGAACGACATGAACATGCTGCGTAGGTATCTGTTTATCAGTAAATATCTCCACTGAGATTAAGAAAAGCAGTAGCTTAATAAATTAAGTACTTCCCGGTATGATTACTGTACTGGTAACTCCCCAAAAGAATGTGGATTGTGGTGAGGGGAACAGAGAAAAAAGCTCATTTAGGACCTGCACTTACGAAGGGGGTAGGCATCTGTATATCAGGGAGTGAACCTACTGAGAATAAAAACAGCTGGAGCTTGTTAAGGTAATTACACAGGGGAAAGGATAATGTACTGGGAACTCCTCAGAAGAATCTGATTTTGGTGAGGGCAGAGAGATAAAACCTCATTTAGGAACGACATGGACATGCTGCGTAGGTAGCTGTTTATCAGTAAATATCTCCACTGAGATTAAGAAAAGCAGTAGCTTAATAAATTAAGTACATCCTGGTATGGTTACTGTACTGTTAACTCCCCAAAAGAATCTGGATTGTGGTGAGGGAACAGAGAAAAAAGCTCATTTAGGACCTGCACTTACGAAGGGGGTAGGCAGCTGTATATCAGGGAGTAAACCTTCTGAGAATAAAAACAGCTGGAGCTTGTTAAGGTAATTACACAGGGGAAAGGATAATGTACTGGGAACTCCTCAGAAGATTCTGATTTGTGGTGAGGGCAGAGAGATAAAAGCTCATTTAGGAACGACATGAACATGCTGCGTAGGTAGCTGTTTATCAGTAAATATCTCCACTGAGATTAAGAAAAGCAGTAGCTTAATAAGTTAAGGACTTCCTGGTATGGTTACTGTACTGGTAACTCTCCAAAAGAATCTGGATTGTGGTGAGGGAACAGAGAAAAAAGCTCTTTTAGGACCTACACTTACGAAGGGGTAGGCAGCTGTATATCAGGGAGTAAACCTTCTGAGAATAAAAACAGCTTGAGCTTTTTAAGGTAATTACACAGGGGAAAGGATAATGTACTGGGAACTCCTCAGAAGAATCTGATTTGTGGTGAGGGCAGAGAGATAAAAGCTCATTTAGGAACGACATGAACATGCTGCGTAGGTAGCTGTTTATCAGCAAATATCTCCACTGAGATTAAGAAAAGCAGTAGCTTAATAAATTAAGTACTTCCTGGTATGGTTACTGTACTGGTAACTCCCCAAAAGAATCTGGATTGTGGTGAGGGAACAGAGAAAAAAGCTCATTTAGGACCTGCACTTACGAAGGGGGTAGGCAGCTGTATATCAGGGAGTGAACCTACTGAGAATAAAAACAGCTGAGCTTGTTAAGGTAATTACACAGGGGAAAGAATAATGTACTGGGAACTCCTCAGAAGAATCTGATTTGTGGTGAGGGCAGAGAGATAAAAGCTCATTTAGGAACGACATGGACATGCTGCGTAGGTAGCTGTTTATCAGTAAATATCTCCACTGAGATTAAGAAAAGCAGTAGCTTAATAAATTAAGTACTTCCTGGTATGGTTACTGTACTGGTAACTCCCCAAAAGAATCTGGATTGTGGTGAGGGAACAGAGAAAAAAGCTCATTTAGGACCTGCACCTACGAAGGGGGTAGGACAGCAGTATATCAGGGAGTAAACCTTCTGAGAATAAAAACAGCTGAGCTTGTTAAGGTAATTACACAGGGGAAAGGATAATGTACTGGGAACTCCTCAGAAGAATCTGATTTGTGGTGAGGGCAGAGAGATAAAAGCTCATTTAGGAACGACATGAACATGCTGCGTAGGTAGCTGTTTATCAGTAAATATCTCCATTGAGATTAAGAAAAGCAGTAGCTTAATAAATTAAGTACTTCCTGGTATGGTTACTGTACTGGTAACTCCCCAAAAGAATCTGGATTGTGGAGAGGGAACAGAGAAAAAGCTCATTTAGGACCTGCACTTACGAAGGGGGTAGGCAGCTGTATATCAGGGAGTAAACCTTCTGAGAATGAAAACAGCTGGAGCTTGTTAAGGTAATTACACAGGGGAAAGGATAATGTACTGGGAACTCCTCAGAAGAATATGATTTGTGGTGAGGGCAGAGAGATAAAAGCTCATTTAGGAACGACATGAACATGCTCCGTAGGTAGCTGTTTATCAGTAAATATCTCCACTGAGATTAAGAAAAGCAGTAGCTTAATAAATTAAGTACTTCCGGGTATGGTTACTGTACTGGTAACTTCCCAAAAGAATCTGGATTGTGGTGAGGGAACAGAGAAAAAATCTCATTTAGGACCTGCACTTACGAAGGGGGTAGGCAGATGTATATCAGAGAGGAAACCTTCTGAGAATAAAAACGGCTGGAGTGTGTTAAGGTAATTACACAGGGAAAAGGATAATGTACTGGGAACTCCTCAGAAGAATCTGATGTGGTGAGGGCAGAGAGATAAAAGCTCATTTAGGAACGACATGAACATGCTGCGTAGGTAGCTGTTTATCAGTAAATATCTCCATTGAGATTAAGAAAAGCAGTAGCTTAATAAATTAAGTACTTCCTGGTATGGTTACTGTACTGGTAACTCCCCAAAAGAATCTGGATTGTGGTGAGGGAACAGAGAAAAATGCTCATTTAGGGCCTGCACTTACGAAGGGGGTAGGCAGCTGTATATCAGGGAGTAAACCTTCTGAGAATAAAAACAGCTGGAGCTTGTTAAGGTAATTACACAGGGGAAAGGATAATGTACTGGAACTCCTCAGAAGAATCTGATTTGTGGTGATGGCAGAGAGATAAAAGCTCATTTAGGAACGACATGAACATGCTGCGTAGGTAGCTGTTTATCATTAAATATCTCCACTGAGATTAAGAAAAGCAGTAGCTTAATAAATTAAGTACTTCTTGGTATGGTTACTGTACTGGTAACTCCCCAAAAGAATCTGGATTGTGGTGAGGGGAACAGAGAAAAAAGCTCATTTAGGACCTGCACTTATGAAGGGGGTAGGCAGCTGTATATCAGGGAGTAAACCTTCTAAGAATAAAAACAGCTGGAGCTTGTTAAGGTAATTACACAGGGGAAAGGATAATGTACTGGGAACTCCTCAGAAGAATCTGATTTGTGGTGAGGGCAGAGAGATAAAAGCTCATTTAGGAACGACATGAACATGCTGTGTAGGTAGCTGTTTATCAGTAAATATCTCTACTGAGATTAAGAAAAGCAGTAGCTTAATAAATTAATTACTTCCTGGTATGGGTACTGTACTGGTAACTCCCAAAAGAATCTGGATTGTGGTGAGGGAACAGAGAAAAAAGCTCATTTAGGACCTGCACTTACGAAGGGGGTAGGCAGGTGTATATCAGGGAGTAAACCTTCTGAGAATAAAAACAGCTGGAGCTTGTTAAGGTAATTACACAGGGGAAAGGATAATGTACTGGGAACTCCTCAGAAGAATCTGATTTGTGTTGAGGCAGAGAGATAAAAGCTCATTTAGGAACGACATGAACATGCTGCGTAGGTAGCAGTTTATAAGTAAATATCTCCACTGAGATTAAGAAAAGCAGTAGCTTAATAAATTAAGTACTTCCTGGTATGGTTACTGTACTGGTAACTCCCCAAAAGAATCTGGATTGTGGTGAGGGAACAGAGAAAAAAGCTCATTTAGGACCTGCACTTACGAAGGGGGTAGGCACCTATATATCACGGAGGAAACCTTCTATGAATAAAAACAGCTGGAGGTGTTAAGGTAATTACACAGGGGAAAGGATAATGTACTGGGAACTCCTCAGAAGAATCTGATTTGTGGTGAGGGCAGAGAGATAAAAGCTCATTTAGGAACGACATGAACATGCTGCGTAGGTAGCTGTTTATCAGTAAATATCTCCACTGAGATTAAGAAAAGCAGTAGCTTAATAAATTAAGTACTTCCTGGGATGGTTACTGTACTGGTAACTCCCCAAAAGAATCTGGATTGTGGTGAGGGAACAGAGAAAAAGCTCATTTAGGACCTGCACTTACGAAGCGGGTAGGCAGCTATATATCAGGGAGTAAACCTTCTGAGAATAAAAACAGCTGGAGCTTGTTAAGGTAATTACACAGGGAAAGGATAATGTACTGGGAACTCCTCAGAAGAATCATTTGTGGTGAGGGCAGAGACATAAAAGCTCATTTAGGAACGACATGAACATGCTGCGTAGGTAGCTGTTTATCAGTAAATATCTCCACAGAGATTAATAAAAGCAGTAGCTTAATAAATTAAGTACTTCCTGGTATGGTTACTGTACTGGTAACTCCCCAAAAGAATCTGGATTGTGGTGAGGGAACAGAGAAAAAAGCTCATTTAGGACCTGCACTTACGAAGGGGGGTAGGCAGCTGTATATCAGGGAGGAAACTTCTGAGAATAAAAACAGCTGGAGCGCTTGTTAAGGTAATTACACAGGGGAAAGGATAATGTACTGGGAACTCCTAAGAAGAATCTGATTTGTGGTGAGGGCAGAGAGATAAAACCTCATTTAGGAACGACATGAACATGCTGCGTAGGTAGCTGTTTATCAGTAAATATCTCCACTGAGATTAAGAAAAGCAGTAGCTTAATAAATTAAGTACTTCCTGGTATGGTTACTGTACTGGTAACTCCCCAAAAAAATCTGGATTGTGGTGAGAGAACAGAGAAAAAAGCTCATTTAGGACCTGCAATTACGAAGGGGGTAGGCAGCTGTATATCAGGGAGTAAACCTTCTGAGAATAAAAACAGCTGGAGCTTGTTAAGGTAATTACACAGGGGAAAGGATAATGTACTGAGAACTCCTCAGAAGAATCTGATTTGTGGTGAGGGCAGAGAGAAAAAAGCTCATTTAGGAACGACATGAACATGCAGCGTAGGTAGCTGTTTATCAGTAAATATCTCCACTGAGATTAAGAAAGCAGTAGCTTAATAAATTAAGTACTTCCTGGTATGGTTCCTGTACTGGTAACTCCCCAAAAGAATCTGGATTGTGGTGAGGGAACAGAGAAAAAAGCTCATTTAGGACCTGCACTTATGAAGGGGGTAGGCAGCTGTATATCAGGGAGTAAACCTTCTGAAAATAAAAACAGCTGGAGCTTGTTAAGGTAATTACACAGGGGAAGGATAATTTACTGGGAACTCCTCAGAAGAATCTGATTTGTGGTGAGGGCAGAGAGATAAAAGCTCATTTAGGAACGACATGAAAATGCTGCGTAGGTAGCTCTTTATCAGTAAATATCTCCACTGAGATTAAGAAAAGCAGTAGCTTAATAAATTAAGTACTTCCTGGTATGGTTACTGTACTGGTAACTCCCCAAAAGAATCTGGATTGTGGTGAGGGAACAGAGAAAAAAGCTCATTTAGGACCTGCACTTACGAAGGGGGTAGGCAGCAGTATATCAGGGAGTAAACCTTCTGAGAATAAAAACAGCTGGAGCTTGTTAAGGTAATTACACAGGGGAAAGGATAATGTACTGGGAACTCCTCAGAAGAATCTGATTTGTGGTGATGGCAGAGAGATAAAAGCTCATTTAGGAACGACATGAACATGCTGCGTAGGTAGCTGTTTATCATTAAATATCTCCACTGAGATTAAGAAAAGCAGTAGCTTAATAAATTAAGTACTTCCTGGTATGGTTACTGTACTGGTAACTCCCCAAAAGAATCTGGATTGTGGTGAGGGAACAGAGAAAAAAGCTCATTTAGGACCTGCACTTATGAAGGGGGTAGGCAGCTGTATATCAGGGAGTAAACCTTCTAAGAATAAAAACAGCTGGAGCTTGTTAAGGTAATTACACAGGGGAAAGGATAATGTACTGGGAACTCCTCAGAAGAATCTGATTTGTGGTGAGGGCAGAGAGATAAAAGCTCATTTAGGAACGACATGAACATGCTGCGTAGGTAGCTGTTTATCAGCAAATATCTCCACTGAGATTAGAAAAGCAGTAGCTTAATAAACTAAGTACTTCCTGGTATGGTTACTGTACTGGTAACTCCCCAAAAGAATCTGGATTGTGGTGAGGGAACAGAGAAAAAAGCTCATTTAGGACCTGCACTTACGAAGGGGGTAGGCAGCTGTATATCAGGGAGTGAACCTACTGAGAATAAAAACAGCTGGAGCTTGTTAAGGGTAATTACACAGGGGAAAGAATAATGTACTGGGAACTCTCAGAAGAATCTGATTTGTGGTGAGGGCAGAGAGATAAAAGCTCATTTAGGAACGACATGGACATGCTGCGTAGGTAGCTGTTTATCAGTAAATATCTCCACTGAGATTAAGAAAAGCAGTAGCTTAATAAATTAAGTACTTCCTGGTATGGTTACTGTACTGGTAACTCCCCAAAAGAATCTGGATTGTGGTGAGGGAACAGAGAAAAAAGCTCATTTAGGACCTGCACCTACGAAGGGGGTAGGCAGCAGTATATCAGGGAGTAAACCTTCTGAGAATAAAAACAGCTGGAGCTTGTTAAGGTAATTACACAGGGGAAAGGATAATGTACTGGGAACTCCTCAGAAGAATCTGATTTGTGGTGAGGGCAGAGAGATAAAAGCTCATTTAGGAACGACATGAACATGCTGCGTAGGTAGCTGTTTATCAGTAAATATCTCCATTGAGATTAAGAAAAGCAGTAGCTTAATAAATTAAGTACTTCCTGGTATGGTTACTGTACTGGTAACTCCCCAAAAGAATCTGGATTGTGGAGAGGGAACAGAGAAAAAAGCTCATTTAGGACCTGCACTTACGAAGGGGGTAGGCAGCTGTATATCAGGGAGTAAACCTTCTGAGAATGAAAACAGCTGGAGCTTGTTAAGGTAATTACACAGGAGAAAGGATAATGTACTGGGAATCTCCTCAGAAGAATATGATTTGTGGTGAGGGCAGAGAGATAAAAGCTCATTTAGGAACGACATGAACATGCTCCGTAGGTAGCTGTTTATCAGTAAATATCTCCACTGAGATTAAGAAAAGCAGTAGCTTAATCAATTAAGTACTTCCGGGTATGGTTACTGTACTGGTAACTTCCCAAAAGAATCTGGATTGTGGTGAGGGAACAGAGAAAAATCTCATTTAGGACCTGCACTTACGAAGGGGGTAGGCAGATGTATATCAGAGAGGAAACCTTCTGAGATAAAAACAGCTGGAGTGTGGTTAAGGTATTACACAGGGAAAAGGATAATGTACTGGGAACTCCTCAGAAGAATCTGATGTGGGTGAGGGCAGAGAGATAAAAGCTCATTTAGGAACGACATGAACATGCTGCGTAGGTAGCTGTTTATCAGTAAATATCTCCATTGAGATTAAGAAAAGCAGTAGCTTAATAAATTAAGTACTTCCTGGTATGGTTACTGTACTGGTAACTCCCCAAAAGAATCTGGATTGTGGTGAGGGAACAGAGAAAAAAGCTCATTTAGGGCCTGCACTTACGAAGGGGGTAGGCAGCTGTATATCAGGGAGTAAACCTTCTGAGAATAAAAACAGCTGGAGCTTGTTAAGGTAATTACACAGGGGAAAGGATAATGTACTGGGAACTCCTCAGAAGAATCTGATTTGTGGTGATGGCAGAGAGATAAAAGCTCATTTAGGAACGACATGAACATGCTGCGTAGGTAGCTGTTTATCATTAAATATCTCCACTGAGATTAAGAAAAGCAGTAGCTAATAAATTAAGTACTTCTTGGTATGGTTACTGTACTGGTAACTCCCCAAAAGAATCTGGATTGTGGTGAGGGAACAGAGAAAAAAGCTCATTTAGGACCTGCACTTATGAAGGGGGTAGGCAGCTGTATATCAGGGAGTAAACCTTCTAAGAATAAAAACAGCTGGAGCTTGTTAAGGTAATTACACAGGGGAAAGGATAATGTACTGGGAACTCCTCAGAAGAATCTGATTTGTGGTGAGGGCAGAGAGATAAAAG